>NC_074689.1:37665048-37668994 GCF_029448725.1 Salvelinus fontinalis
AGCAGGACAGGTCCACATACCAAATTACACCCTGTTCAATTTATACTGCACACAAGGACTGTCGGTCTGACAACAAACAGTTTGTGTACTGTGTGTGTGTGTGTGTGTGTGTGTGTGTGTGTGTGGGTGTGGGTGCGTGCGTGCGTGCGTGCGTGCGTGTGAGTGCGTGTGAGTGTGCCAACACTAATCCCACCATGAACACAGACTGAGACTATTTAAAGAACACAGTCAAAGTTACCACATAGCGGCAAGATAGCAAAGTAATTCTACGAAGCATCATCCCACTGATACCTTAATCCACTGCCCGTGTCGTTAGACTGGATCGGATAAATGGAGAGAGGGAGGGCAGGCAGGGAGGGAGGAAAGGAAGGGAGGGAGGGATAGGGGGAGGGAGGGAGGGATAGGGGGAGGGAGGGAGGGATAGGGGGAGGGAGGGAGGGATAGGGGGAGGGAGGGAGGGATGGCAGGCATCCCTATGGGTTCTATGGGGGACTATGGGTTCTATGGACTATGGGGTCTATGAGGGACTATTCTGGAACCGGTGGCTGGAACTGGTGGCTGGAACCGGTGGCTGGAACTGGTGGCTGGAACCGGTGGCTGGAACCGGTGGCTGGAACTGGTGGCTGGAACCGGTGGCTGGAACTGGTGGCTGGAACTGGTGGCTGGAACCGGTGGCTGGAACCGGTGATTGGAACCGGTGGCTGGAACCGGTGGCTGGAACCGGTGGCTGGAACCGGTGATTGGAACCGGTGGCTGGAACCGGTGGCTGCGCTGAACAGTGTGTGTGTGTGTGTCAGCTGAACTGCTGTGATTCGCTCACGGCTGAAGACGGACACACACACACACACACACACACACACACACACACACACACACACACACACACACACACACACACACACACACACACACACACACACACACACACAGCTCACTGCTGTTTAAAAATGGCTTAAGAGGAGAAAGTAGACATTGTTTGTGCTAATTAGACTGACTGCCTATTCAATTGTATAACACTAAAAAAAAAATTAACTGAGTGAGTGGTGTGTGTTTGACCTCTTGTTCTCTTGTTCCTCTGTAAAACACCCATTAATTCATCTTCTCTCCACACCTCGGCTGAGTCCCAAATGTATTCCCTACATAGTGCATTACTTCTGACCAGATTCCTATGGGCCCTAACTAGGGAATAGAGTGCCATTTGGGACTCAGACGAGGTGTGGAGAGGAGACGAATTCATGGGTGTTTTACACAGGAACAAGAGAACAAGAGGTCAAACACACACAACACTCACTCAGTGTGTGACAGGAAAAAGCGGTAGATTAAAAGGGTTGAAAAAATGTGACAGAATGGTGGAATAAATCATTGAGAAGTGGGACATAGTGGTGGATTAAAGGGGTGAGAAATGGGACAGAGTGGTGGATTAAAGGGGTGAGAAATGGGACAGAGTGGTGGATTAAAGGGGTGAGAAATGGGACAGAGTGGTGTATTAAAGGGTTGAGAAATGGGACAGAGTGGTGGATTAAAGGGTTGAGAAATGGGACAGAGTGGTGGATTAAATAATTGAGAAATGGGACAGAGTGGTGGATTAAATAATTGAGAAATGGGACAGAGTGGTGGATTAAAGGGGTGAGAAATGGGACAGAGTGGTGGATTAAATAATTGAGAAATGGGACATAGTGTTGGATTAAAGAATAGAGAAACGGGACAGAGTGGTGGATTAAATCATTGAGAAATGGGACAGAGTGGTGGATTAAATAATTGAGAAATGGGAGAGAGTGGTGGATTAAATAATTGAGAAATAAGCAGAGAAATCCAAAAAAGACTATTTCAGTCACTTGCTTCATCCCAAATGGCACCCTATTCCTTATGTAGTGCACTACTTCCTCATAGGACTCTAGTCAAAAGTAGTGCACTACATAGGGAACAGGGTTTCCATTTGGAACAAATTCCTGAGGGTTTAAGGCTCAGGCCAAGGCCATGGCACCACCGGGATGGGCTGGAATCCTCTCTGGGATGGAGAGATATCTCCTGGTGTTGTCTGACAGCTAGGGTTTGTTTCCTTCCCTATAGAAGAGCCTTTCCACCAGAAACCTCCTGGTCGTGTGTGTCCACCATTCTGAGAGAGATGTAAGAATTTGACATGTATTTCACCCATTATTTTTGTCACTAAAGAGTCTCCATATATACTTTGACACATATTTTTTAAACTGGTACCGGGGGACCTTCAGACGAGTATTGTGAGGCCTGTGGGCGTGCTAGAGTATGTACGTGTTGGTGAGAGACGCACCTTTCCCCAGAGGGGTCATTATAGGGCAAGCCGCTCAGACGCTACAGACGTTTTTGTGAGAAGAACAATTTTCACGATGTCTCCTGGTCTGACGAACACCGCCCTAGCTCTGACACCTTTCACCGCAGATGGGATGTCTCCTGGTCTGATAAACACCTCTCTGTCACCTTTCACCCCAGATGGGATGTCTCCTGGTCTGATAAACACCTCTCTGTCACCTTTCACCTCAGATGGGATGTCTCCTGGTCTGATAAACACCTCTCTGTCACCTTTCACCTCAGATGGGATGTCTCCTGGTCTGATAAACACCTCTCTGTCACCTTTCACCTCAGATGGGATGTCTCCTGGTCTGATAAACACCTCTCTGTCACCTTTCACCTCAGATGGGATGTCTCCTGGTCTGATAAACACCTCTTTGTCACCTTTCACCGCAGATGGGATGTCTATGGGGTCTTGCTTCCATTCAGTCACAAGAGTTTCATGACACAAGGCGAGACCCAAATGAAGACACAGGAGGCAGATGGGTTGGAGTCTTACAATGTTTATTCATCCAAAGGGGTAGCCAAGAGAATGGTCGTGGACAGGCAAAAAGGTCAAAACCAGATCAGAGTCCAGGAGGTACAGAGTGGCAGACAGGCTCGTGGTCAAGGCAGGCAGAATGGTCAGGCAGGCGGGTACAAAGTCCAGAAACAGGCGAGGGTCAAAACTAGGAGGACTAGAAAAAAGGAGAATGCGAAAAGCAGGAGAATGGGAAAACGCTGGTTGACTTGGAAACATACAAGACAAACTGGCACAGAGAGACAGGAAACACAGGGATAAATACACTGGGGGAAATCAGCTACACCTGGAGGGGAAGGAGACAATCACAGGAACAGTTGGAACAGATCAGGGAGTGACAAAATTTGTGAGGTCGGGCACTGATGTTGGGCGATTAGGCCTGGCTCGCAGTCGGCGTTCCAATTCATCTCAGAGGTATTCGATGAGGTTGAGGTCAGGGCTTTGTACAGGTCAGTCAAGTTCTTCCACATCGATCTCGACAAACCATTTCTGTATGGACCTCACTTTCTGCATGGCAACATTGTCATACTGAAACAGGAAAGGGCCTTCCCCAAACTGTTGCCACCAAGTTGGAAACACAGAATTGTCTAGAATGTCATTGTATGCTGTAGCTAGAGCTGGGCAAAAACTCATATCTCGATTTTTTTTTTTTACTTGTGGGCAATTCACGATATATATATATCTCGATAATTTTTAATGTTTACTCTAAATAAGCTTTGTTGTACAATTTTAAGGTCAAATTTCAAATAATCAGCAATAACCGAAAGAATTCAGGACTTGTGAAATTATACCAAGGCTAAAATATAAGCCTTCCACAACCATCAAACCAACTGATAATGTTATTATTTTAAACTTTATAAATAGTTGAACCTGCTTTTTGTTGTAATAATCACGGATATGGCTTTCAGGTCTGTCTATAAAAAGGCCCTTTATGTTACAAATGTAACCAGAACATTGCATAATACACATCCGCTAATAACGTAGCTGGCATTATAGAAAATGAACACGGGTCTCATCAACAATCTCTCAAGCACAAGCCCAAGTGCTAGTGAGTAGCCAGCTAATATTTATATTTCAAGTTTAGCCAATATTTTCACAAGC
>NC_074689.1:37675519-37713019 GCF_029448725.1 Salvelinus fontinalis
GGGGAAGTCTGGGGAAATCAGGGGAAGTCTGGGGAAGTCAGGGAAGTCAGGGAAGTCAGGGAAGTCAGGGGAACTCTGGGGAAGTCTGGGGAAGTCAGGGGAAGTCTGGGGAAGTCAGGGAAGTCAGGGGAACTCTGGGGAAGTCAGGGGGAAGTCAACGGAAGTCAGGGGAACTCTGGGGAATAGAGCAAGGCCTTACTCCCATTTCTAATCCTGTCTACCCACTACTCTCCGCCCATGTGTATCATTTAACAGGCACTGTCTCTTCACCCTCTCTTCCTCTTCACCCTCTCTTCCCCTTCACCCTCTCTTCCTCTTCACCCTCTCTTCCTCTTCACCCTCTCTTCCTCTTCACCCTCTCTTCCTCTTCACCCTCTCTTCCTCTTCACCCTCTCTTCCTCTTCACCCTCTCTTTCCCCTATGTCTTCCCTGTCTCTTCACCCTCTCTTCCTCTTCACCCTCTCTTTCCCCTATGTCTTCCCTGTCTTTTCACCCTCTCTTCCTCTTCACCCTCTCTTTCCCCTATGTCTTCCCTGTCTCTTCACCCTCTCTTCCTCTTCACCCTCTCTTCCTCTTCACCCTCTCTTCCTCTTCACCCTCTCTTTCCCCTATGTCTTCCCTGTCTCTCCCCTCTCTCTTCTCACTCTCTCTCCCCTCTCTATCTCTCTCTTCTCCCTCTTCTCCCTCTTCTCCCTCTTCTCCCTCTCCCTCATCTCTCCCCTCTCTCTCTTCTCCCCCTCTCTCTCTTCTCCCTCTATATCCCCTCTCTCTTCTCCCCCTCTCTCTCTCTCCCCTCGCTATTCTCACTCTCTTCTCTCTCTCTCTTCTCCTTCTGTTTTCTCCCTCTCTTCTCTCCTTTTTTCTCCCTTTCTCTTCACTCTCTCTCTCATCCCTCTCTCTTCTCCCTCTCTCTTTTCCCTCTCTCTCTCCCCTCTCTCTTCCCCTCTGCACTCTCTTCTCCACTATCTGATCTGGCTTTTGCTTTTTTCACTGAGATCTTATTTATTCTCTCCTTTTGACAGTGTTTATTTACTAAGGAAGTGGAATGTTTGAGGCTTGCCCTGTGATGCGTGTCTGAGGGGTGTGTGCAGTAGCTCGCCATAGGGCGCTAAACAGCGTTCCCTCAGCCGAGGCTTTGCTCATGTTGAGGAACACACACACACACACACACACACACACACACACACACACACACACACACACACACACTTCTCCTTCCAGTACCCACCATTCACTGTTGTTTACCTGGTCATCCATTGTTAATCTCCAGCAGTAGAAACAGGAGAGGCTGAACAAGCAGCTCAGCGGCTGTCTCAAATGACACACTATATAGTGCACTACATTTGACCAGGGCCTTATGGGTATTTGGGTGCTGTTTGGGACACATCCACTGAGTCTGTATGTGACCTAATTTTAAATTTTTATTTTTATACATTGGATAAAAGTAGAGACTCAGAGCTAGATAAATGGTATTTCATACACTACAGTTGAGGAAACAATGGGAAAGTCATTCTGCTTTGAATGTTGATAAACTTGTAAACTCACTTTTGAGAAAAAGGCCCTTAAATGTTTTGGTACTACTACTGGAGAGCTCTCCTTTGTCTACACCCATTCAGCATCGTTCACACCCTCTTAACCTGTTTGGGCTGCAGGGGCAGTATTGAGTAGCCGGATAAAAGGTTCCCATTTCAAACGGCCTCGTACTCAATTCTTGCTCGTACAATATGCATATTATTATTACTATTGGATAGAAAACACTCTCTAGTTTCTAAAAACGTTTGAATTATATCTGTGAGTAAAACAGAACTCCTTTTGCAGCAAACTTCCTGACAGGAAGTGGAAAATCTGAAATCGATGCTCTGTTCTAGGGCCTGCCTATTAACCTGTCTAGGATCAGCGTGGCGCTAGCGGCACACCCCCCCCCCCCCCCACTGAAAAACCAGTGCCGCGAAATTCAAAAAAAATATTTTTTTAAAATATTTAACTTTCACACATTAAAGTCCAATACAGCTAATGAAAGACACAGATCTTGTGAATCCAGTCAACATTTCCGATTTTTAAAATGTTTTACAGGGAAGACACAATATGTAAAGATGTACATCTATTACCTAAAAACACATTAGCATAATCCACCATCTTTTATTTGTCCACCAACACCAGTAGCCATCACCAATTCGGCTAAACTAAGATATTTATAGCCCCTAACCAACAAAAAAACTCATTAGATGACAGTCTGATAACATATTTATGGTATGGGATAGGTTTTGTTAGAAAAAAGTGCATATTTCAGGTAGATGGCATAGTTTACAATTGCACCCACCATCACAAATGGACTAGAATAATTACAATGAGCAACGTGTTTACCTAACTACTAATCATCAAACATTTCGTAAAAATACACAGCATACACGAATCGAAAGACACAGATCCTGTGAATACAGACAATATTTCAGATTTTCTAAGTGTCTTACAGCGAAAACACAATAAATCGTTATATTAGCTTAGCACATAGCAATTAGCAGCCCAGCATTGATTCTAGCCAAAGTGAGCGATAAAAGTCAACATCGCCAAAAGATATTAATTTTTTCACTAACCTTCTCAGAATTCTTCCGATGACACTCTTGTAACATCACATTACAACATGCATATACAGTTTGATCGAAAATGTTTATATTTAGCCACCAAAATCATGGTTAGACAATGTGAAATGTAGACAAGCTGGTAAAGAAAAAGTCCTTGCGCCACTTAGACAGTGATCTACTCTTATACATAAATACTCATAAACGTGACTAAAAAATATAGGGTGGACAGGGATTGATAGACAATTTAATTCTTAATACAATTGCGTTATTACATTTTTTAATTTATCCTTACTTTTCAATACAGTTTGCGCCAAGCGAAGCTACGTCAAAAAACATGGCGTCCTAAGCCACTAAAATGTTTCGACAGAAACACGATTTATCATAATAAAAATGTCCTACCTTGAGCTGTTCTTCCATCAGTATCTTGGGCAAAGGATCCTTTCTTGGGAGAAATCGTCTTTTGGTGGAAAGCTGTCCTCTTGCCATGTGGAAATGTCAACTGCGTTCGGGATGAACTGAAAAGCGTGCCCAACTTTTCACATCGTTGCAAAAATAAATGTCCCAAAATCGCACTAAACGGATATAAATTGCTATAAAACGCTTTAAATTAACTACCTTATGATGTTTTTAACTCCTATAACGAGTGAAAAGATGACCGGAGAAATATAACAGGCTAAACTAACGCTTGGAACAGGTGCGCGCCGGTGTCCTCTAGGCTCATGACGCAGCTCCCAAAGAATGACTAGCTTCAGGGTTTTTTCATTTGTAGGGCCTGTGAACGCGCAATCGACCCCGTTGGAATCGTCATCACGTAAAGGCATCCAGGGGAAGACGTAAGAAGTGTCCGTGTAGTCATAGCAACGACAGTGCCCTTTTAACTGACTTCAGAAGAGTGGCCAACATTTCTCAAATCTGACTCCATGTCAGGGAAATTGCTGTAGAATGGGCTCTGTTCCACTTAGAGACAAAATTTCAACTCCTATAGAAACTATAGACTGTTTTCTATCCAATAATAATAATAATATGCATATTGTACGATCAAGGATTTTGTGGGAAGCCGTTTAAAAAATTAGCCAAATTAGCATAAATAGTCTAAACAGCGCCCCCATCCCCAACAGGTTAATGTCCTTGATATTTATTAGTATAGATGCACTTCATACGTCTTCCACTAGATGTCGACAGGCAGTGAGAGAAGAAATGGAGTGAATAACTTGATCTGGGGTCGAACAAAAGCTCTTTGTATGACGTGTCACCAGTTTCCTGTTTTCTGGAGAGCGCGTGAAGGGACCTGGATTTGCCTTCTGTACAGCTGCCGTTATAGATGACTAATATCTCCGGCTTTGATTTTATTTGATACATGTGACAATATCATCGTAAAGTATGTTTTTTCAATATGGTTTTATTAGATTATTGAAATTTATTCGGGACGTTAGGCGTGTTGCGTTGTGTGCCTTTGTTCAGGAAGGAGAGCTTTGCGCCACTTTGCTCGCTTTCCGTGCTAATTGACTGGAGAAGAAGACATTCTAAATCCAAACAACGATTGTTCCCAACAAAGGACCCCTTGTACAATATTCTGATGAAAGATCGTCAAAAGTAGGACCCATTTTATGATGCTATTTCATATATTTGTCGAACATGTGAAATAGTCATTTGCGCCCAGATTTTGGGTACTCTCTCGCTATACCTAAGCTGGATGTCGTAATTAAGTTATTTTTAGAATTCTAACACGGCGATTGCATTAAGAACTAGTGTATCTATCATTTCCATGTATTTTTTAGTAACGTTTATGTATAGTTATTTGGTCAGAATAGTTGAGTGCCATAAAAATATCCGCACATTCTGGGAAAAAGATGCTACGTTAGCACAATGTATAACCACTGATTTCAGCTCTAAATATGCACATTTTCGAACAAAACACACGTGTATGTATAACCTGATGTTATAGGACTGTCATCTGATGAAGCCTATCAAGGTTAGTCAAAAATTATATATCTTTTGCTGGTTTATTCGCTATCGCTAACGTGCCTATTGCTATCGCTAACGTGCCTTGATGAATGAATGCGGTAGTGTGGTAGGCTATTGAGGTAAGCTAATATAATGCTATATTGTGTTTTCGCTGTAAAACACTTAAAAAATCTGAAATATTGGCTGGATTCACAAGATCTTTGTCTTTCATTTGCTGTACGCTGTGTATTTTTCAGAAATGTTTTATGATGAGTATTTAGGTAATACACGATGGTCTCTGTAGTTATTCTAGTTGCTTTGGTGAGAGTTGTGATGGTGGCTGCAATGGTAAACTATGATTTATACCTGAAATATGCACATTTTTCTAACAAAAACATATGCTATACAATAAATATGTTATCAGACTGTCATCTGATGAAGTTGTTTCTTGGTTAGTGGCTATTTATATCTTTATTTGGTCGAAATTGTGATAGCTACCTATGCAGGACAAAAATGGTGGGAAAAAAAGTTGTTTCTTTTGCTATTGTGGTTAGCTAATAGATTTACATATTGTGTCTTCCCTGTAAAACATTTTAAAAATCAGAAATGATGGCTGGATTCACAAGATGTGTATCTTTCATCTGGTGTCTTGGACTTGTGATTTAATGATATTTAGATGCTAGTATTTACTTGTGACGCTATGCTAGGCTATGCTAGTCAGCTTTTTTACTGATGGGGGTGCTCCCGGATCCGGGATTGTGATGAAGTAGAAGTTAAAGATACCATCAACCCCATAAGCCTTTTTGGGTTGGAGGATTTGTATTTTGTCCTGTATTTCCTTCAATGTAATTGAATAATACAGTGGGTTCTGGTAGTTAATAGTTGATTCTAAGATTTGTGTTTGATTGTGTATATGCTGTTTGTTCTTTGTTATAGAGCCAAAAATATTGGAGAAGTGGTTTATCCATAAATTTGCATTTTGGATAGATAACTCTCTGTGTTGTTTGTTTAGTATTTTCCAATTTTCCAAGAGTCTATGGATTCTTCAATTACATTGCGTTGATTTCTGACATGCTGTTCCTTCTTCTTCCGTAGTGTATTTCTGTATTGTTTTAGTGATTCACCATAGTGAAGGCGTAGACTCAGGTTTTCTGTTTCTCTATGTTTTTGGTTGGACAGGTTTCTCAATTTCATTCTTAGGTTTTGCATTCTTCATCAAACCATTTGTCATTGTTTTTAATTTTTTTTAGTTTTCTGTTTGAAATTGTTTTGAATTGATTGGGTAATTGAGAGGTCGAATATACTGTTTAGGTTTTCTACTGTCAAGTTACACCTTCACTATTACAGTGGAACGTTTTACCAAGGAAGTTGTCTAAAAGGGATTAAATTTGTTGTTGCCTAATTGTTTCTTTGGTAGATTTCCAAACCATTTATAGCATTTCTTAATATTATTCAGTTCCTTTGGTTTTGATGCCTCATGATTGAGTATTGCTCTGTTCAAGTAGCCTGTGATTTTGCTGTGATCTGATAGGGGTGTCAGTGGGCTGACTGTGAACGCTCTGAGAGACTCTGGGTTGAGTATTACTCTGTTCAAGTAGACTGTGATTTTGCTGTGATCTGATAGGGGTGTCAGTGGGCTGACTGAACGCTCTGAGAGACTCTGGGTTGAGGTCAGTGATAAAGTAGTCTGCAGTACTACTGCCAAGAGATGAGCTGTAGGTGTACCTACCATAGGAGTCCCCTCGAAGCCTACCATTGACTATGTACATACCCAGCGTGTGACAGAGCTGCAGGAGTTGTGACCTGTTTTTGTTGGTTATGTTGTCGTAGTTGTGTCTAGGGGGGCATATGGGGGAGGGAATGCTGTCACCTCCAGGTAGGTGTTTGTCCCCCTGTGTGATGAGGGTGTCAGGTTCTTTTCCAGTTCTGGCATTTAGGTCACCACAGACTAGTACATGTCCCTGGGCCTGGAAATGGTTGATCTCCCCCTCTAGGATGGAGAAGCTGTCTTCATTAAAGTATGGGGATTCTAGTGGGGGGATATAGGTAGCACACAGGAGGACATTTTTCTCCGTTGAGATCATTTCCTTTTGAATTTCTAGCCAGATGTAAAATGTTCCTGTTTTGATGAATTTAATAGAGTGAGTTAGGTCTGCTCTATACCAAATTAGCATTCCCCCTGAGTCCCTTCACTGTTTCACACCTGGTAGTTTGGTGGATGGGACTACCAGCTCTCTGTAACCTAGAGGGCAACCAGTGGGTCCGTCTCCTCTATACCACCCACCTGGTAGTGTGGTGGATGGGACTACCAGCTCTCTGTAACCTAGAGGGCAACCAGTGGGTCCATCTCCTCTATACCACCCACCTGGTAGTGTGGTGGATGGGACTACCAGCTCTCTGTAACCTAGAGGGCAACCAGTGGGTCCATCTCCTCTATACCACCCACCTGGTAGTGTGGTGGATGGGACTACCAGCTCTCTGTAACCTAGAGGGCAACCAGTGGGTCCATCTCTTCTATACCACCCACCTGGTAGTGTGGTGGATGGGACTACCAGCTCTCTGTAACCTAGAGGGAAACCAGTGGGTCCATCTCCTCTATACCATGTTTCTTGTAGGATGACAATGTCTGTATTGCACACTGCGCCCTGCCAGGGGATGCGTGAAAGATTAAGATGCTCATGTTCCCATTTTTATATTAGTCAGCAAAAAGTGTCTCTTGATTTTCCATAAGGAGCGTATTTTTGTACTCTTTTTGTGCCATGTTATTTTTTACATCCAGAGGGTACTGTATTGTGGGGCGGCAGGTATCCTAGTGTTTAGAGCATTGGACTAGTAACTGAACGGTTGCTAGATTGAATCCGCAAGCTGACAATGTAAAAATCTGTCGTTCTGCCCCTGAACTAGGCAATTAACCCACTGTTCCTATGCTGTCATTGTAAATAAGAACTTGCTCTTAACTGACTTGTCTAGTTAAATAAAATAATAAATTGTAATGACTTCTGAACAACAGGAGGGGACTTCAAAGGTCTCTGTATTTGGGTGGGCTGTGAAACTCTCCTGCCATTGTTGGGCTCAAGGGCTTTGACGCCTGTCACTTCACACCTCAGTGCTATTTGAAGTTGCAGCCAGATATGTCCTAGCAAGCTTGGTATCCTTAACTTAGCATTCAGTCCTTTTAAAATATATTATTATAATGTATTTTTCTTTTTTGGCTTTTTTAAAAGTATCTTCAGACTAAACATGACTCACTCAGTTCCAGGTTGGATGGTGTTTTCAGGTTTCTGTTGTTTGTTTGCCAGAGCATGGGCTGTATAGCTTGGAAATAGACATCTTTGGTTGTAGGAATCCTTCCAGGTCATTTCGTCCAAAATCAGGTTGTATGTTTGGAGTTTTGATTTGGAGGGTAGGTGATATTGCCGAGGGTAGTATCCTGTATATGTCCTTGCCCGAAAAATCTAAATGTATCTATATTTTGTAAAAACATGCTGAAACATGTGGTAGCTCATCTGCTCATCTGCTCATCTCTCTCTCTCTCTCTCTCTCTCTGTCTCTCTGTCTCTCTCTCTCTCTGTCTCTCTGTCTCTCTGTCTCTCTGTCTCTCTCTCTGTCTCTCTGTCTCTCTGTCGCTCTGTTTCTCTGTCTCTCTCTCTCTCTCTCTGTCTCTCTGTCTCTCTGTCTCTGTCTCTGTCTCTCTGTCTCTCTGTCTCTCTGTCTCTCTGTCTCTCTGTCTCTCAGTCTCTCTGTCTCTCTGTCTCTCTGTCTCTCTCTCTCTCGCTGTCTCTCTCTCTCTCTCCTGCTGCTGCTGAATAGTCAAGAGTTCTCTCTCTCCCCCCTTTACTCCCTCGCTTTCCCTTCCATCCCTCTCTCATCCCTCTAGCTCTCTCTGACACACACACTTCTCCTGCTGTAAATGTAGTGAATGATTTAAGAGCTCAAGGGAGGCCTGGGGACTGACTGATGGCACAGAGATGTAAATATTAAGATGGAGAGAGAGAGAGAGAGAAACAGTAGTAGAGTCGTCATGTTTTCCAGAGTAGGTTCCAGTGGGCTCCTCCTCTCTGTACAGATCAAGTCAGATGCTCCATGGATAAATCCTTGTCAGGCTCCTAATCAATCTATCAATCAAATGTATTTTCTTAAGATCATCAGTTGTCACAAAGTGCTATACAGATACCCGGCCCTAATCATGATCACTGATGACTTCTTCTCTTGTCTCTATGAGGTAGCTAGTTAGACTTCCCCTTCCCCTCAACATTGTCTATACATAGCTTCACGTTTTAAGTTTTAATGTAACGTGCAAAAAAGCTCCAAACCCAACGATGCAGTAGTCAATATCAATGTAGCGCAAAATATAAGACGGTTGAACAAAAACACACGAGAAATAAAAAATAATTAAGAAGATCACGATGAAGTAAGAAGTATTTTCCTCCGCTCTGCTGATGCGTATTTACCTTTGGCAGCGATTACATCCTCGAGTCTTTTTGGGTATGCCGCTAAAAGCTCGGGCACCTGTATTTGTTTCTCCCGTTCTTCTCTACAGATCCTCTCAAACTCTGTCAGGTTGGATGGGGAGTATTTCTGCACAGCTATTTTCAGGTCTCTCCAGAGATGTTCGATAAGGTTCAAGTCCGGACTCTGGCTGGGCCACTCAAGGACATTCAGAGATTTGTCCCGAAGCCACTCCTGTGTTGTCTTGGCTGTGTGCTTAGGGTCGTTGTCCCGTTGGAAGGTGAACCTTCGCCCAAGTCTGAGGTCCTGAGCACTCTGGAGCATGTTTTCATAAAGGATCTCTCTCCTTTCATCTTTGCCTCAATCCTGACTAGTCTCCCAGTCCCTGCCGCTAAAAAACATCCCCACTGTATGATGCTGCCACCACCATGCTTCACTGCGGGGATGGTGCCAGGTTTCCTCCAAACGTGATTCTTGGCATTCAGGCCAAAGAGTTCAATCTTGGTTGAGAGTCTTTAGGTGCCTTTTGGCAAACTCCAAGTGGGCTGTCATGTACTGTACCTTTTACTGAGGAGTGGTTTCCGTTGTGCCACTTTACCATAAAGGCCTGATTGGTAGAGTGCTGCAGAGATTGTTGTCCTTCTGGAAGGTTCTCCCATCTCCACAGAGGAACTCTAGAGCTCTGTCAGAGTGACCATCGGGTTCTTGGTCACCTTCGTGACCAAGGCCCTACTCTTCTGATTGCTCAGTTTGGCCGGGCAGCCAGCTCTAGGAAGAGTCTTGGTGGTTCCAAACTTCTTCCATTTAAGAATGATGGAGGCCACTGTGTTGTTGGGGACCTTCAATGTTGCAGAAATGTTTTGGTACCCTTCCCCAGATCTGTGCCTCAACGCAATTCTGTCTCGGAGCTCTACGGACAATTCCTTCGACCTCATGGCTTGGTTTTTGCTCTGACATGCACTGTCAACTGTAGGACCTTATATAGACAGATGGGTGCTTTGCCAAATCATGTCCAATCAAATGAATTTACCACAGGTGGACTCCAATCAAGTTGTAGAAACATCTCAAGGATGATCAATGAAAACAGGATGCACCTGAGCTCAATTTTGAGTTTCATAGCAAAGTGTCTGAATACTTATGTAAATAATGTATTTCCCTTTTTTTTGTTGATAAATTTGCAAAAATGTCTAAATCTGTTTTTGCTTTGTCATTATGGGGTATTGTGTGTAGATTGATGAGGAAAACAATTAACTTAATCAATTTTAGAATAAGTCTGTAACGTAACAAAATGAGTAAAAAGTCAAGGGGTCTGAATACTTTCTGAATGCACTCAATAAAATGTATGTAAGCAGAGCAGACATTTAACACAAAACCTACATAAAAAAAAAAACATGAAGCAAAGTACTTAGATTAGAAGTTTAGTAGTCACGTGTGTAGGGTTCCAGGTATAATTACATGGTACAGGGAACATCGTAAGCTCTGAGATCCAACCATGACAAAGAGAAACAAAAAATACATGTAATGATAAAGAATATAAATTAAATATATACACATTAACACTGTAACAGTGATACATTTCCATTGGGGTGGGGGCAGGGTCCGTTGGGGGACGTAAGCCTTGTGGTTCGTGGCTGTGGTGTTACCGTACCAGGCTATAATGCAGCCCGACAGTTTGCTTGCTGAGAGAGGCCACATTTCCTCAGCATCCTGCGGTTGAAGAGTCGCTGTCTTGCCTGCCATGTGGTTTGACCATTTCAGCTGCTCGGAGATACTTGAAGTTATTGACTATCTCCATGGCGGCCCAGTTGATGAGGATTGTGCCCGTTCTGGTTCCTCTTAAAATCTACAATCAGCTCCTTTGTTTTGCTGATGTTGAAGGAGAGTTTGTTAACCTGGCACCAAGTGCCTACCACCTCCCAATAGGCCGTCCCGTCGTTGTTGGTAATCAGGCCTACTACTGACGTGCCGTCAGTGCACTGGATGATGGAGTAGGAACTGTGTGAGGCCAGTCGTGGAAATACAGGAGGGGACACAGGACGCACCCTTGTGGAGCCCCCCCCTGTGTTGAGAATCAGTGTCAAGGAGGTCATGTTGACCACCTTCCCCACCCCGGGCGGCGGCCCGTCAGGAAGTCCAGGACCCAGTTGCATAGGGAGGTGTTGAGGACTGTGAGCTTTGAGGAGGCCACTATGGTATTGAAGGTCGAGCAGTAGTCGACAAACAGCATCCTCACATATGCATTTCCTTTGTCCAGATGGGTGAGGGCAGTGCAGTGGGGATTACGTCGTCAGTGGATCTGTCAGGGCGGTAGGTGAATTGGAGAGGGTTGAGTGTGTCGGGGAGGGAGGGAGGGAGGGGGTGATATCTATACTACAATGTCATTTTATTTATTTTTGTAACTTGCAAACCTGCTGTCGAATGAATAACAGTTCTGGACAGGAGATGATGTCAACTCATTATTATTTGCCATTACAGAGAGCGTGGTGTCTTGGGGCGAGATGTTCACAGCGATAATCTCTTAGAATGAAGGACAGCTCAGCGTCTTAATCTCATTAACGCCACGTCTGCCTCTATGTTGGCGTCTCGGCTTGCTTCTCTCCGGCAGGTCTCCCAGACAGCCCGAGGTCTTGACAAGGGCTCCCTCCCTCCCTCCCTCCCTCCATCCATCCATCTATCTATCCCCCTCATTCCATTCCTTCCTGACCTCCCTCCCTCCCTCCATCCATCCATCCCTCCATCTATCCATCCCCCTCCCTTACTCCCTCCCTCCCTCCCTTCCTCCCCCCTCCCTCCCTCCATCCCTCCCTTCCTCCCCCCTCCCTCCCTCCCTCCCTCCATCCATCCATCCCCCCTCCCTTCCTCCCCCCCTCCCTCCCTCCATCCATCCATCCCTCCATCTATCCATCCCCCTCCCTCCCTCCCTCCCTCCATCTATCCCTCCCTCCCTCCCTCCCTGACCTCCCTCCCTCCCTCCCTCCCTCCCTCCCTGACCTCCCTCCCTCCCTCCCTCCCCCCCTCCCTCCCTCCCTCCCTCCCTCCATCTATCCCTCCCTTCCTCCCCCCTCCCTGATCTCCCTTCCATCCCCCCATCCCCCTCCCTTCCTCCCTCCATCCCTCCCTCCCTCCCCCCTCCCTTCCTCCCTCCATCCCTCCCTCCCTCCCCCCTCCCTGACCTCCCTCCATCCGTCCCCTCGCTCCCTTCCTCCCTCCATCCCTCCCTTCCTCCCCCCTCCCTGATCTCCCTTCCATCCCCCCATCCCCCTCCCTTCCTCCCTCCATCCCTCCCTCCCTCCCCCCTCCCTGACCTCCCTCCATCTATCCATACCCCTCCCTCCCCCCTCCCTCCCTCCCCCTTCCCTGACCTCCCTTCCTCCCTCCATCCCTCCCTTCCTCCCTCCCTGACCTCCCTTCCATCCCTTCCATCTCTCCCTCCCTCCCTCCCTTCCTCCCTCCATCCCTCCCCCCTCCCTGACCACCCTCCATCTATCCATACCCCTCCCTCCCTCCCTTCCTCCCTCCATCCCTCCCTCCCCCCTCCCTGACCTCCCTTCCATCCCTTCCATCCCTCCCTCCCCCCTCCCTGACTTACCCCCTCCATCTCTGGAATCTAAAAGGTGTCAGGTGTTAATTATAAGTAACACTGTTCTGTCTTCATGTGAGATTTATCACAATCAATAATCTCAACCAATTACTTCTGCTGCTAGTCAATGAAAAACATCTACTAACACACACACACACACACACACACACACACACACACACACACACACACACACACACACACACACACACACACACACACACACACACACACACACTGGTAAACAAGTGAATGAGTGCACATACATATTGTTTGATGGTTACGATGATCTAGTCCGTAAAGAGTAACCCCTGAAGATGAGGGGTAGGGGGGGATTGGAAGTGACTACTCATGATCCTACCTCCTATTCATTTGATACCCTCTGTGGGGGAGATGGGGGGTGGAAGGAGGGAGGCAGATGGAGGTGGAGGTGGAGGGGGTCGTTACAGAACCATTCTTTCCTCTCATTTATTTCACATTCCTTCATTAAGACAGGCAGCGTGGGGTGATAAATGTGAGCACATGTGTTCGCTTCTTTTCTCTCCTGTTCTTTTATTTATCCTCTCTCTCTCTCTCTCTCTCTCTCTCTCTCTCTCTCTCTCTCTCCTCCGTATCTCACTCCCTCCGTCCCTCGATCCGGGGCTGTTCTGACAGAGACACCTATGTTGTCGCTAAGTGATGTGTTTTTCCCTCCTTTCGGATGACATATAATACCCATAATGCCAGGCGCTGGGGAGATTGATGTGTGGCGGTGGTGGTGGGCGTGACAGAGGACGAGTGCCACTCAGTCTGGCAGAGAGAGAAAGACGTAGACACCTGTCTTGTGTGATTGAGAAGAGAAAGTACACTGTAAAGTAAAACTGTAATTTATATGGTAATTTTGGCTATTATCAACAGTCAAATTCTCTGAAATGTTGGTGCATTGTGGGAAAAGGTTGTGGGCGGGGAAAGATTTGCTGAATAATGGTACTGTAATTCCACCCTGCATAATACAACCATACCATATCACCCTACATAATACAGCCATACCATATCACCCTGCATACCATATCACCCTGCATAATACAGCCATACCATATCACCCTGCATAATACAGCCATACCATATCACCCTGCATAATACAGCCATACCATATCACCCTGCATAATACAACCACACCATATCACCCTGCATAATACAACCACACCATATCACCCTGCATACCATATCACCCTGCATAATACAGCCATACCATATCACCCTGCATACCATATCACCCTGCATATACAACCATACCATATCACCCTGCATAATACAACCATACCATATCACCCTGCATAATACAACCATACCATATCACCCTGCATGATACAGCCATACCATATCACCCTGCATAATACAGCCATACCATATCACCCTGCCTAATACAACCACACCATATCACCCTGCATAATACAGCCTAATACAGCCATACCATATCACCCTGCCTAATACAGCCTAATACAGCCACACCATATCACCCTGCATAATACAGCCACACCATATCACCCTGCATAATACAGCCATACCATATCACCCTGCATTATACAGCCATACCATATCACCCTGCATTATACAGCCATACCATATCACCCTGCATAATACAGCCATACCATATCACCCTGCATACCATATCACCCTACATAATACAACCACACCATATCACCCTGCATGATACAGCCATAACATATCACCCTGCATAATACAGCCATACCATATCACCCTGCATAATACAACCATACCATATCACCCTACATAATACAGCCATACCATATCACCCTGCATAATACAGCCATACCATATCACCCTGCATACCATATCACCCTGCATAATACAACCATACCATATCACCCTGCATACCATATCACCCTGCATAATACAACCATACCATATCACCCTGCATACCATATCACCCTGCATAATACAGCCATACCATATCACCCTGTATACCATATCACCCTGCATAATACAACCATACCATATCACCCTGCATACCATATCACCCTGCATAATACAGCCATACCATATCACCCTGCATAATACAACCATACCATATCACCCTGCATACCATATCACCCTGCATAATACAGCCATACCATATCACCCTGCATGATACAGCCATACCATATCACCCTGCATAATACAGCCATACCATATCACCCTGCATAATACAACCATACCATATCACCCTGCATACCATATCACCCTGCATAATACAGCCATACCATATCACCCTGCATAATACAACATACCATATCACCCTGCATACCATATCACCCTGCATAATACAACCATACCATATCACCCTGCATACCATATCATCCTGCATAATACAAAATACCATATAACCCTGCATAATACAACCATACCATATCACCCTGCATACCATATCACCCTGCATAATACAGCCATACCATATCACCCTGCATACCATATCACCCTGCAGAATACAACCATACCATATCACCCTGCATAATACAGCCATACCATATCACCCTGCATAATACAGCCATACCATATCACCCTGCATAATACAGCCTAATACAACCATACCATATCACCCTGCATAATACAACCTTACCATATCACCCTGCATAATACAACCACACCATATCACCCTGCATAATACAGCCATACCATATCACCCTGCATAATACAGCCATACCATATCACCCTGCATTATACAGCCTAATACAACCACACCATATCACCCTGCATAATACAGCCACACCATATCACCCTGCATAATACAGCCATACCATGTCACCCTGCATAATACAACCACACCATATCACCCTGCATAATACAGCCTAATACAGCATAATGTAGCCTTGCGCTATCGCACCCTGTATTGCACCCAGTATTGCGCAGTAAGGTTAATTTAAAAAATGTAATTCAGCGATTGCATTAAGAACTAATTTGTCTTTCATATGCTGTCCACCCTGTATTTTTTAGTCAAGTTTATGATTATTTATTGATTAGACTAGGTGACTCTCCAAGATGGCGCCCAAAATTTTCTGGGGAGCTTGGCAACTTTTCTCATTGTATAAGAACGATTTGTGCCGCTAAATTTGGACATTTTCGAACAAACTCTATATGCATTGTGTAATATGATGTTACAGGACTGTCATCTGAAGAATTCTGAGAAGGTTAGTGAAAAAATTATTATTTGGTGGTGAATACGTTATCGCTATGTTTGGCTGGAATCAATGCTGTTGTTTGGTTTGCTACTGTGCTAAGTTAATATAACGCTATATTGTGTTTTCGCTGTAAAACACTTAGAAAATCTGAAATATTGTCTGGATTCACAAGATCTGTGTCTTTCAATTGCTGTACGCTGTGTATTTTTAAGAAATGTTTTATGATTAGTAATTAGGTAATACACGTTGCTCTCTCTAGTTATTCTAGTCGATTTGTGATGGTGGCTGCAATGGTAAACTATGATTTATACCTGAAATATGCAAATTTTTCGAACAAAACATATGCTATACAATAAATATGTTATCAGACTGTCATCTGATGAGGTTGTTTTTTGGTTAGTGGCTATTTATATCTTTATTTGGCCGAATTTGTGATAGCTACAGATGCAGTAAGAAAATGGTGGAGTAAAAAAAAAGTTGTCTTTTGCTAACGTGTTTAGCTAATAGATTTACATATTTTGTCTTCCCTGTAAAACATTTTAAAAATCAGAAATTATGGCTTTATTCACAAGATCTGTATCTTTCATTTGGTGTCTTGGACTTGTGATTTCATGAACATTTTATTATATGATATCTCTGTGGCTTTAGGCTAGGCTATGCTAGTCATCTCAGGAGGCTGTTAGACAGTCATCCCCCTGACCATCTCAGGCAGGCTGTTAGACACAGTCATCCCCCTGACCATCTCAGGCAGGCTGTTTAACACAGTCATCCCCCTGACCATCTCAGGCAGGCTGTTAGACAGTCATCCCCCTGACCATCTCAGACAGGCTGTTAGACACAGTCATCCCCCCTGACCATCTCAGGCAGGCTGTTTAACACAGTCATCCCCCCTGACCATCTCAGGCAGGCTGTTTGACACAGTCATCCCCCTTACCATCTCAGGCAGGCTGTTAGACAGTCATCCCCCTGACCATCTCAGACAGGCTGTTGGACACAGTCATCCCCCTGACCCCTGACCATCTCAGGCAGGCTGTTTGACACAGTCATCCCCCTGACCATCTCAGACAGGCTGTTTAACACAGTCATCCCCCCTGACCATCTCAGGCAGGCTGTTTAACACAGTCATCCCCCTGACCATCTCAGACAGGCTGTTGGACACAGTCATCCCCCTGACCCCTGACCATCTCAGGCAGGCTGTTAGACACAGTCATCCCCCTGACCATCTCAGACAGGCTGTTGGACACAGTCATCCCCCTGACCCCTGACCATCTCAGGCAGGCTGTTAGACAGTCATCCCCCCTGACCATCTCAGGCAGGCTGTTTAACACAGTCATCCCCCCTGACCATCTCAGGCAGGCTGTTTAACACAGTCATCCCCCTGACCATCTCAGACAGGCTGTTGGACACAGTCATCCCCCTGACCCCTGACCATCTCAGGCAGGCTGTTAGACACAGTCATCCCCCTGACCATCTCAGGCAGGCTGTTTGACACAGTCATCTCCCTGACCATCTCAGGCAGGCTGTTTGACACAGTCATCCCCCTGACCATCTCAGACAGGCTGTTTGACACAGTCATCCCCCCTGACCATCTCAGACAGGCTGTTAGACAGTCATCCCCCTGACCATCTCAGACAGACTGTTAGACAGTCATCCCCCTGACCATCTCAGACAGGCTGTTAGACAGTCATCCCCCCTGACCATCTCAGACAGGCTGTTAGACAGTCATCCCCCCTGACCATCTCAGACAGGCTGTTTGACACAGTCATCCCCCTGACCATCTCAGGCAGGCTGTTTGACACAGTCGTCCCCCTGACCATCTCAGGCAGGCTGTTAGACAGTCATCCCCCTGACCATCTCAGACAGGCTGTTTGACAGTCATCCCCCCTGACCATCTCAGGCAGGCTGTTAGATACAGTCATCCCCCTGACCATCTCAGACAGGCTGTTAGATACAGTCATCCCCCTGACCATCTCAGACAGGCTGTTAGATACAGTCATCCCCCCTGACCATCTCAGGCAGGCTGTTAGACAGTCATCCCCCTGACCATCTCAGACAGGCTGTTAGACACAGTCATCCCCCTGACCATCTCAGGCAGGCTGTTGGACACAGTCATCCCCCTGACCATCTCAGGAGGCTGTTTGACACAGTCATCTCCCTGACCATCTCAGGCAGGCTGTTTGACACAGTCATCCCCCTGACCATCTCAGGCAGGCTGTTAGACAGTCATCCCCCCTGACCATCTCAGACAGGCTGTTAGACACAGTCATCCCCCTGACCATCTCAGGCAGGCTGTTTGATACAGTCATCCCCCCTGACCATTTCAGGAGGCTGTTTGACACAGTCATCCCCCTGACCATCCCAGGCAGGCTGTTAGACAGTCATCCCCCTGACCATCTCAGGCAGGCTGTTTAACACAGTCATCCCCCTGACCATCTCAGACAGGCTGTTAGACACAGTCATCCCCCTGACCATCTCAGGCAGGCTGTTTGACAGTCATCCCCCTGACCATCTCAGGCAGGCTGTTAGACAGTCATCCCCCTGACCATCTCAGACAGGCTGTTAGACAGTCATCCCCCCTGACCATCTCAGACAGGCTGTTTGACACAGTCATCCCCCTGACCATCTCAGACAGGCTGTTTGACACAGTCATCCCCCCTGACCATCTCAGACAGGCTGTTTGACACAGTCATCCCCCTGACCATCTCAGACAGGCTGTTAGACACAGTCATCCCCCCTGACCATCTCAGGAGGCTGTTAGACAGTCATCCCCCCCTGACCATCTCAGGCAGGCTGTTAGACACAGTCATCCCCCCTGACCATCTCAGGCAGGCTGTTAGACACAGTCATCCCCCTGACCATCTCAGACAGGCTGTTTGACACAGTCATCCCCCTGACCATCTCAGGCAGGCTGTTAGACAGTCATCCCCCTGACCATCTCAGGCAGGCTGTTAGACACAGTCATCCCCATGACCATCTCAGACAGGCTGTTAGACACAGTCATCCCCCTGACCATCTCAGACAGGCTGTTTGACACAGTCATCCCCCTGACCATCTCAGGCAGGCTGTTAGACAGTCATCCCCCTGACCATCTCAGGCAGGCTGTTAGACACAGTCATCCCCCTGACCATCTCAGGGAGGCTGTTTGACACAATCACCCTCCCTGACCATCTCAGGCAGGCTGTTAGACACAGTCATCCCCCTGACCATCTCAGACAGGCTGTTTGACACAGTCATCCCCCTGACCATCTCAGGCAGGCTGTTAGACAGTCATCCCCCTGACCATCTCAGGCAGGCTGTTAGACACAGTCATCCCACTGACCATCTCAGACAGGCTGTTAGACACAGTCATCCCCCTGACCATCTCAGACAGGCTGTTTGACACAGTCATCCCCCTGACCATCTCAGGCAGGCTGTTAGACAGTCATCCCCCTGACCATCTCAGGCAGGCTGTTAGACACAGTCATCCCCCTGACCATCTCAGGCAGGCTGTTAGACACAGTCATCCCCCTGACCATCTCAGGGAGGCTGTTTGACACAATCACCCTCCCTGACCATCTCAGGCAGCGTCAACCAAGTATTTGTAGTTGTGTGCGTGTTGGTTAACTATCAAAGCGGACCTTTGGTCAGAGCACGGGCCAAGCCAGTGTAAATGTGTTTATTTGCTAGGAGCAAAATAATATTTTTTTTATCTATGACATGTATCAATAATTTATTGATCAGTGTAAATGTAAATAACAATAATTTGTTGATCAGTGTGTGTGGAGGTTGTATTGGCTTTAATTAGGCAATGAGTTTAGGGGTGGGGTGGGGGGGGTGTCTAGTCAACACAGAATAGACAGAATACAAGATTGAATACAACGTAAGAGATGTGGAATTGATTAACTGAACTCTCGAACATTTGCCGAAATACATTTACTGTAGTTGTAATAGCTGTCGCTCTCCTCATCCTCAGATGAGGTGAGGAGAGAAGGATCTTCGGACCAAAATGCGGAGTCAGGGAAATAAGCCATTTTTATTACAAATACGACGTAGACTAAACAAAACAAAACACTTTCAAAACTACAAAATAACAAAACGACGTACAACGGAACCTGAACATAAACTCACTTCAACAAACGTAAACTCACGAACAGGAACGTACATCAAAACGAACGAACAGCTAAACAGCTCCAAAAGTGAATACATCGAACAACACGAAGACATCACAGGAGACAATCACCCACAAACACACAGTGATAATGCCCTACCTAAATATGACTCTTGATTAGAGGAAAATGCAAACCACCTGCCTCTAATCAAGAGCCATACCAGGCAAACCGAAACCAACATAGAAACAGGTAACATAGACTGCCCACCCAAAACACATGCCCTGACCATAAACACATAAAAACTAACATAAATAGGTCAGGACTGTTACAGTACCCCCCCCCCAAGGTGCGAACGCCGGGCGCACCAGCACAAAGTCCAGGGGGGGGTCCGGGTGGGCAGTTGACCACGGTGGTGGTTCAGGTTCCGGACGCTGTCCCCATACCACCATAGTCACTCCCCTCTTCTGTCTACCCCTACCACTGACCACCCAAACATTACCTTCCCCTAAATAATCAGCTAGCACCGGAACAAGGGGCAGCACCGGGACAAGGGGTAGCACCGGGACAAGGGGCAGCACAAAAACAAGGGGCAGCACCAGGATAAGGACCATCACTGGAATAAGGGGCAGCACCGGGACAAGGGGCAGCACCGGGACAAGGGGCAGCACCGGGACAAGGGGCAGCACCGGGACAAGGGGCAGCACCGGGACAAGGGGCAGCACCGGGACAAGGGGCAGCACCGGGACAAGGGGCAGCACCGGGACAAGGGGTAGCACCGGGACAAGGGGCAGCACCGGGACAAGGGGCAGCACCGGGACAAGGGGCAGCACCGGGACAAGGGGCAACACCGGGACAAGGGGCAGATCCCGGCTGAAGGACTCTGGCAGGTCCTGTTTGGACGGCTCTGGCAGGTCCATGCTGGCTGACGGCTCTCGACGCTCATGGCAGACTGACGGCTCTCTACGCTCATGGCAGGCTGACGGCTCTCGACGCTCATGGCAGGCTGACGGCTCTCGACGCTCATGGCAGGCTGACGGCTCTCGACGCTCATGGCAGGCTGACGGCTCTCGACGCTCATGGCAGGCTGACGGCTCTCGACGCTCATGGCAGGCTGACGGCTCACGACGCTCATGGCGCTCTGACGGCTCTGGCTGCTCATGGCTCACTGACGGCTCTGGCTGCTCATGGCTCACTGACGGCTCTGGCTGCTCATGGCTCACTGACGGCTCTGGCTGCTCATGGCTCACTGACGGCTCTGGCTGCTCATGGCTCGCTGGCGGCTCTGGCTGCTCATGGCTCGCTGGCGGCTCTGGCAGATCCTGTCTGGTTAGCGGCTCTGGCAGATCCTGTCTGGTTGGCGGCTCTGGCAGATCCTGTCTGGTTGGCGGCTCTGGCAGATCCTGTCTGGTTGGCGGCTCTGGCAGATCCTGTCTGGCTGACGGCTCTAGCGGCTCCTGTCTGGCTGATGGCTCTAGCGGCTCCTGTCTGGCTGACGGCTCTGTAGGCTCATGGCAGACGGGCGGCTTTGCAGGCTCATGGCAGACGGGCGGCTTTGCAGGCTCCTGGCAGACGGATGGCTCAGATGGCGCTGGGGAGACGGATGGCTCAGATGGCGCTGAGGAGACAGATGGCTCAGATGGCGCTGGGGAGACGGATGGCTCAGATGGCGCTGGGGAGACGGATGGCTCAGATGGCGCTGGGGAGACGGATGGCTCTGGCCGGATATGGCGCACTGTAGACCTGGTGCGTGGTGCCGGAACTGGAGGCACCGTGCTAATGATAAGCACCTTCCTACTAGTGCGGGGAGCAGAGACAGGGCACACTGAACTCTCAAAGCGTACTCTATACCTGGTGCGTGGTACCGGCACTGGTGGCACCTGGCTGAGGGCACGCACCTCAGGACTAGTACGGGGAGAAGTGACAGTGTGTACAGGACTTGGGAGACGCACAGGTGGCTTAGTGCGTGGGGCCGGAACTGGAGGCACCGAACTGGATACACGCACTATAGGGAGAGTGCGTGGAGGAGGAACAGGGCTCTGGAAATGCACTGGTAGCCTAGTGCGTAATATAGGCACTGTAGGTACTAGGCTGGGGCGGGGAGGTGGCGCCGGAAATACCGGACCGTGCAGGCGTACTGGCTCTCTTGAGCATTGAGCCTGCCCAACCTTACCTGGTTGAATGCTCCCGGTCGCCCTGCCAGTGCGGCGAGGTGGAATAGCCCGCACTGGGCTATGCAGGCGAACCGGGGAAACCATGCGTAAGGCAGGTGCCATGTATGCCGGCCCGAGGAGACGCACTGGAGACCAGACGCGTTGAGCCGGCCTCATGACACCTGGCTCAATGCCCAATCTAGCCCTACCAGTGCGGGGAGGTGGAATAACCCGCACTGGGCTATGCACACGTACAGGAGACACCGTGCGCTCTACTGCGTAACACGGTGTCTGCCCGTACTCCCGCTCTCCACGGTTAGCCTGGGAAGTGGGCGCAGGTCTCCTACCTGCCCTTGGCCCACAACCCCTTAGCCCCCCCCCAAGAAATTTTTGGGAGTTACTCACGGGCTTTTCGGGCTTCCGTGCAAGACGTGTCCCCTCATAATTCCGGTTACGAGCTTGAATCTCCGGCTTCCATCCACGTCTCCTAGCTGCCTCCTCATACCAGCGCTCCTGGGCTGTGGCTGCCTCACTCTTCTCACGAGAGCAGTGATTTCCTCCAGTTTGCGCCCAGGGTCCTCTACCAGACAGGATCTCCTCCCAAGTCCAAAAGTCCTTGTTGCTCCGTCGAGCATTTTTCCCATACCGCTTGGTCTCTGTATTTTGGTGGGTGATTCTGTAATAGCTGTCGCTCTCCTCATCCTCAGATGAGGTGAGGAGAGAAGGATCTTCGGACCAAAATGCGGAGTCAGGGAAATAAGCCATTTTTATTACAAATACGACGTAGACTAAACAAAACAAAACACTTTCAAAACTACAAAATAACAAAACGACGTACAACGGAACCTGAACATAAACTCACTTCAACAAACGTAAACTCACGAACAGGAACGTACATCAAAACGAACGAACAGCTAAACAGCTCCAAAAGTGAATACATCGAACAACACGAAGACATCACAGGAGACAATCACCCACAAACACACAGTGATAATGCCCTACCTAAATATGACTCTTGATTAGAGGAAAATGCAAACCACCTGCCTCTAATCAAGAGCCATACCAGGCAAACCGAAACCAACATAGAAACAGGTAACATAGACTGCCCACCCAAAACACATGCCCTGACCATAAACACATAAAAACTAACATAAATAGGTCAGGACTGTTACAGTAGTTTTCTTCACAAGAACATCAATACTTATTTTTCATGAAACCACTAAACATGGCAGCCATGCAGGACATCCATTCAGGTGTGAGATTGACACTTCTGCAAGTTGTGGTAAAAAAATATATAAGTGGTCAACCTTCTCTGTAGATCTTTAAATATCCGTCCAACTAGGATGTCCTCCCGTGCACAGATGACATAGGTCACACCAGCTACAACCTGTGAGAAGGATTTGACCTTTCACCTGTCAGTAGTAAGCGTGAGATCCCTTCAACTTCGGCTCTCGAATTCTGTATCATCGGGTAAGGGCAGTCAACATAACTTGGTACCTTTGGGCACTTGACTTCTAAGAATCCAAAGTGTGGTCTCACACTGGGATCAAATATCAAATACAATAACATATTATTATTGGTCACGTACACATGCTTAGCAGATGTTAATGTGAGTGTAGTGAAATGCTTGTGCTTCTAGTTCTGATATTGTAATATCTAACAAGTAATCTAACAATTCCCCAACAACTACCTAATACACACAAATGTAAAGGGATGAATAAGAGTATATACATATAAATATATGGATGAGCGATGGCCGTGCGGCATAGGCAAGATGCAGTAGATGGTATACAGTATATACATATGAGATGAGTAATGTAGGGTATGTAAACATTATTAAAGTGGCGTTATTTAAAGTGAATAGTGATACCTTTATTAAGTCCGTGTATTAAAGTGGCCTTGAGATTTGAGTCTGTATGTTGGCAGCAGCCTCTCTCTGTTAGTGTTGGCTGTTTAACAGTCTGATGGCCTTGAGATAAAATAAATATGATGCCATCTGGAGAGGATCCTAACCACGGAGCATCTGGGTACGAAGCCACACGGAAAGAAGTTAACATTCTTCAGTGTGCAGTACTCCTGTACAGCCACTGGCTCCATAGCTAGCCCCCTCTTCATCTCCACGGTCTACATAACAGGTCCCTTGAACATCCGCTCAGCTAGGTGGTCAGCTGAGGTCTC
The DNA here is from genome assembly GCF_029448725.1 of Salvelinus fontinalis. Classification (NCBI taxonomy): domain Eukaryota; kingdom Metazoa; phylum Chordata; class Actinopteri; order Salmoniformes; family Salmonidae; genus Salvelinus; species Salvelinus fontinalis. Next base: position 37,699,649 of record NC_074689.1, read on the forward strand.
TCCCCGGACATGGCAAACCTCTCGGAAACGAGAGGATGTTATTCTCATTTTTCCTCAGCTGATGCCGTTCTAGGCTGCTGCTCTGCTCCCTTGTAGCAACCTGGACTTTGTGTGACATCTCGTAGGTTGTCTCTAATGCCTTGAGGTGGAACTGCTCCTGATGGCTAAGGACGTAAGCACACTGGGAAGCCTGAAGCCTGTAGCCATCGAATGGAAGTATTGGTGGAGAAGGGGCATCGCGATTCTTCACAATGTCACGGGTCTTTGGCTGCGGAAGTTGATAGGACAGCACGTGGCAAGCTTACACTGGCCTGAAGGCGGACTCAACCAGGGGCACGTCAGCTGACATGTTCATTGTTGTCACAAGAGCGGACGTAAGTGGAGAAAAGTTGGCATAGGTTTCTGAGAAGGTCCATGTCAGGCGTGTATCCGTTGAGTGCTTAGTAGAGAGAACTTCTGCAAAACATTTTAAAACCTTAACATCAGGTTGGAGAGATTACGATGACAAAGACTCATGTAACTTTTCTAGAAACAGCACAAGCCCGAAAGTTCAAATAAAATGGATTAAAATATACAGATTTATAGGTTATTATATAGAATATATTTCCCCCCAGTCCTTGTCCCAAACATTTGTCATTACATCTTAATAAAGACGCCACTGTTTAGGCTTATCATCTGGATACAAAAATTCACCAGAAAAATCTTTTCTAAAATGTTTCCATTCTAGAAACCTCCAACTTACCTGACTTCCATCAACACACACCCATGAGATGCTCCTGTGTTTGCCGATCAATGTGGTGGATGTGTTGTTACCTACCCTCACCACCTGGGGGCGGCCCGTCAGGAAGTCCAGGATCCAGTTGCAGAGGGAGGTGTTTAGTCCCAGGGTCCTTAGCTTAGTGGTGAGCTTTGAGGGCACTACGGTGTTGAACGCTGAGCTGTAGTCAATGAATAGCATTCTCACATAGGTGTTCCTTTTTTCCAGGTGGGAAAGGGCAGTGTGGAGTGCAATCTCTATTGCACTCCACACTGCCCTTTCCCACCTGGACAAAAGGAACACCTATGTGATGCTGGCATAATCTGTAGATCTGTTGGTGCGGTATGCAAATTGGAGTGTACACACATCTCAGGTAGATTAGGTCAACGTTACATAATTTTACGAAGTAACTAGCTAGCTACAGGTATTAGTTAAATTAGCTAGCTAATATGATTGTAGCTAGCTAATGTTATATCTGTCACTGACTTGGTACTCAAAAAAATGCGACATAGTGGTAGTAACGTTACTTCGTGGATAATAACTAGACTGACTTCCGTTCTAGAGAATGCGTCACCGGAAATTGCCACACCGGTAGGAAGTGTGCTAAGAACGTTCGGTCATGGCATGTGCATAAGGGCTATTGGAGTGTGTCCAGGGTGTCTGGGATGATGGTGTGGATGTGAGCCATGACCAGCCTTTCGGAGCATTTCATGTCTACAGATGTGAGTGCTACGGGGCGACAGTCATTTAGATGTGTTACCTTGGCATTCTTGGGCACAGGGACTATGGTGGCACAGGGACTATGGTGGTCTGCTTGAAACATGTAGGTATTACAGACTTGGTCAAGGAGAGGTTGAAAATGTCAATGAAGACACTTGCCAGTTGGTCCGTGCATGCTCTGAGTACAGATCCTGGTTATCCGTCTGGCCACAAGGCTTTGTGAATGTTGACCTGTTTAAAGGTCATACGCACATCGGCTACGAAGAGCAAGATCACACAGTTGTCCGGAACAGCTGGTGCTCTCATGCATGGTTCAGTGTTGCTTGCCTAGAAGGGAAAATGAAGGAGTTTCACTCAATAGGTAGGCTCACATCACTGGAAAGCTCGGGGCTGGGTTTTCCTTTGTAGTCCATGATAGTTTGCAAGCCCTGCTACATCCAAAGAGCGTCAGAGCCGGCGTAGTAGGATTCGAACTTAGTCCTCAATTAACGCTTTGCCTGCTCGTCGGAGATTGTAGCGGGATTTATTATAAGCATCCGGATTAGTGTCTCATTCCTTGAAAACGGCAGCTCTAGCTTTTAGTTTTTCCTGTAATCCATGGCTTCTGGTTGGAATATTTACTTTGTAGTTTCCATCTGGTAGAGGCGCAAATAGATATTGTGCAGGGGTATTTTTGGGCTGGTAAATTTAGTTTACCAATTAATCTCTGAGATTTCTGCCCCGCAAGAAACGACCAATGGAGTGTCTGAAAACACATTACCAATACAAGAATACGACCAATGGAGTGTCTGAAAACACATTACCAATACAAGAATACGACCAATGGAGTGTCTGAAAACACATTACCAATACAAGAATACGACCAATGGAGTGTCTGAAAACACATTACCAATACAAGAATACGACCAAGGGAGTGTCTGAAAAAACATTACCAATACAAGAATACGACCAATGGAGTGTCTGAAAAAACATTACCAATACAAGAATACGACCAATGGAGTGTCTGAAAAAACATTACCAATACAAGAATACGACCAAGGGAGTGTCTGAAAACACATTACCAATACAAGAATACGACCAATGGAGTGTCTGAAAACACATTACCAATACAAGAATACGACCAATGGAGTGTCTGAAAACACATTACCAATACAAGAATACGACCAAGGGAGTGTCTGAAAAAACATTACCAATACAAGAATACGACCAAGGGAGTGTCTGAAAACACATTACCAATACAAGAATACGACCAAGGGAGTGTCTGAAAACACATTACCAATACAAGAATACGACCAATGGAGTGTCTGAAAAAACATTACCAATACAAGAATACGACCAATGGAGTGTCTGAAAACACAGAAACTACAAATGTAAAGGCTGCACTCAATGCAATGGCACTTACAAATATAGATCCTTCAAACACCCATAAACAGGGAAACAAATCCTAATCAAAGGTGTTATCACGTGCTCCACTAAAGCAGTGATTTATCTTCTAACTTGTCCTTATAAGATAAAAGTTTAAATGATGTGGGTAAAAAGTAGCGCGTATTAAATAAGTACATTAGGTGCCTAAACTCGACTTACCCAGTTTTGGAAGAAAACCACTCGATTTTGTCTCTACGTTATATTGGCATCGAACGTGTCACCTTCCCTAGGAGAGGGATTTATTCGACAATTTATTGTTAAAACGAGAGGCTTCCTGGATCTTTAATTTAAAGACCCTTGCTCCCTTCGGTCTCAACGTAGACTTTGATCTGAAGCCATTCTGGTGATTATTGTGACTTTGCTATTCATTGTAAATGTTTGTAGGCCAAATTGTATCTATGACCGTATGCTATCCATCCAAGTTGTAATATGTTCTATTTATACCTGCAAATTAACCAATGATATCAAGCCACAGCCGGCCATGATTACAGACACTTGTGTGTGTCCTATATAAACACTATATAAACTGGTGACCTGCAGTGTTTGTCATTATACCCTGATGAAGACAGTCTGTTGAAACATGGGTTATTAGGTTATTAAATCATCTGAGCTCCAAGAGTGTGCGCTTCTCCTTTTCCCTTTGATATGGTACACTCCTCATATGTTAACGGATTAATCCCGGGAACATATTCCGGTCTGCGTTAGAGAAACAGTCCTTTATCTTAGCATCTGCTTCATTGGACCACTTCCGTATTGAGCGAGTCATTGGTACTTCCTGTTTGAGTTTTTGCTTTTAAGCAGGAATCAAAAGGATAGATTTATGGTCAGATTTGCCAAACGGGAGAGACAGAGTTGTATGTTGCATTTCTGTTTGTGGGGTAAAAATGATCAAGAGTTTTGTCGCCTTTAGTTGCACAAGTGACATTTCTGGTTAAAAAAAATGAGCTAAAACGAATTTCCCTGCATTAAAATCACCAGCCGCCTCCTGATGAGCCGTTTCTTGTTTGCTTACGGCCCTGTATAGCGCTCCGAGTGCATCAGCTTATGATGCTAATAGACGGCCTGTATATGTAGATGAAAACACTCCACTGGTAAATATTACGGTCTACAGTTTATCATGGGGTATTCTAACTCAGGGAAGGAAAAACTTGAGACTTCCTTAAACATCAGCGCACCAGCTGTTGTTCACAAGAAGACCTTCCTGTCTAGACGATGAGAAACCAGACGATGAGAAACCATGTATGTTATCCATCTCCTTGTTCAGCTACGTCTCCATGTAACATTGAATATTATAATTATTCAAATCTCGTTGATAGTTTAGTCTCGAATGGAGCTCGTCCAGTTTTTTTTCTCTCTAGCGATTGTATGTTCGCCCGAATAGAACGGAGGGTAGAGACGGTTTATTTTGCTCGCCGACTTAGTCTCGCCAGGATGCCGGCTCGTTTGCCTCTTTTGCGCCATCACTTCCTCTTCGATGATTCGGTGATTAGGGCCTGGGCCGGAGGAAGTAGAACATACAGAGCTGCCGACTCGTTGAAGTAGAAATTGTCATCCAAATCGAGGTTAGTGATCGCTGTTCTGATGTCCAGAAGATGTTTTCGGTCATAGGAAGTTATAATCATATTATGACAGTGTTATGCCCGCTGTTATGAGATATTATGGCATGGTTATGACCAGGAAATAATAAAATCAGGGAAAAAAGGTAAGATCGGTGTAAATAAACACAAAACATCACAAATGTTCAGGATCCCGTCAAACGGTTCCACTGCAGAGCCATATCTTTGCCACAGAGATAGGTAAACACTTTATTTGACACCCAGTGTCATAACACATTATGACACGGTCATAACCATGTCATAATATGTCATAACAGCTGAAATAGTGTCATAACCTGTTATAACATGATCATAACACTGTCATGACCCATGTATTTACACCAGTTGTGACATATATTGTGTTATTTTATGACTGGTTATGACACCTACATAGAGTGTCAAAACCCACGTTTATTCAAATTAGTTTTTTCCTTGACAAGAAATTTCCTTTCATTTTAAAAGTTTGTTTCTTAAATCCTTTGTTGTTGTTGTAATGAATTATTTATAGTAATGTTTTTTTTATCATATTTTAAAGAACTTAGTAGAAAATACACTTCATGACGCTGGCATGAAGCATTATGACCATCCTGTGTCACTTTACTTGGACTAAGAAAATACACTTTACGACACTGTCACGAAGCGTTATGACCATCCTGTGTCACTTTACTTGGACTAAGAAAACACACTTTATGACACTTTCATGAAGCATTATGACCATCCTGTGTCACTTTACTTGGACTAAGAAAACACACTTTATGACACTGTCATGAAGCATTATGACCATCCTGTGTCACTTTACTTGGACTAAGAAAACACACTTTATGACACTTTCATGAAGCATTATGACCATCCTGTGTCACTTTACTTGGACTAAGAAAACACACTTTATGACACTGTCATGAAGCATTATGACCATCCTGTGTCACTTTACTTGGACTAAAAAAACACACTTTATGACACTGTCATGAAGCATTATGACCATCCTGTGTCACTTTACTTGGACTAAGAAAACACACTTTATGACACTGTCATGAAGCATTATGACCATCCTGTGTCACTTTACTTGGACTAAGAAAACACACTTTATGACACTGTCATGAAGCGTTATGACCATCATAATCATGTAAGCCAGATAGGCCTATCACGTACATGACCTTATATCAGTCATCAGTCACATAGAGGGTGTCTGGTCCTGCTCCTGTAATCTGCTCCTGCATTCATCTCAGTCATCAGAAACAGAGCATTGGAGTAGGTGCATGTATGACATCAATGCCAGATGTCACAACAGGTGTACATATATGTGTTATGACAGGTTATGACAAGTTATGTCAGCTGTTATGACATATGTGTCACGCCCTGACCTTAGAGATCCTTTCTATGTCTTTGTTTTGGTTGGTCAGGGCGTGAGTTTGGGTGGGCATTCTATGTCTGGTGTTCTATGTTGTCCTTGTTTTTGTATTTCTATGTGCTTGGCCTGGTATGGTTCCCAATCAGAGGCAGCTGTCTATCGTTGTCTCTGATTGAGCACCATACTTAGGTAGCCTGTTCCCACCTGTGTTTTGTGGGTAGTTGTTTTCTGTTTTGTGTGTCTACCTTACAGAACTGTTTTGTTTCGTTCTCTCTATTTGTTGTTTTTGTCATTTCAGTGTTCAGTTTATTTTATAACATTAAAATGAACACTTACAACGCTGCACCTTGGTCCTCTTCTCCTTCTCCCGACGACTATCGTTACAAGATGATAGTGTTATGACCAGATTATGACAGGTTATGTCAGCTGTTATGACATATTATGGCATGGTTATGACGGTCTCGTAACGTATTGTGACGCTGGGTGTCAGGTAAAGTGTTACCAATGGTATGTATCTAAAACACTGTGCAGATTAATGAGGTAGCTTGCTATAAACGACACAGTGCATTATATTGTGGATAGTGGATTGTATTACAATGTTATCGCAAATCACAACAAGCAATATAATGGGCACTTCAGTGTTGGCTGACACATCCTGTAGAGTGTACATATATGCAGTGATTTAAAATGAGAATAAAGGGACCTACTACAGAAACAACGTCGATATATTTTACAACTGTCTGTATATCCTAAATGAAGACACCCTAGAATACCCTTACAGCCAATCAGAATTGAGTATCCAACAATCCCGTGGTATAAATATTGAATTTGAGATATTGTGTTATTATTGTAGAAGCCCGTTTCCCTCAGCAGATTCACGACTCCCCTCCCCTCCCCTCCTTCCTTCCCTCCCTTCCCTTCCCTCCCCTCCCCTCCCTTCCCTGCCCTTCCCTTCCCTCCTTCCCTTCCCTTCCCTCCCTTCCCTCCCTTCCCTCCCCTTCCCTCCCTCCCTCCCCTTCCCTTCCCTCCCTTTCCTTCCCTTTCCTCCCTTCCCTTCTCTTCCCTCCCCTCCCCTACCTTCCCTTCCCTTCCCACCCTTCCCTTCCCTGCCCTTCCCTCCCTTCCCTTCCCTTCCCTTCCCTCTCTTCCCTTCCCTGCCCTGCCCTTCCCTCCCTTCCCCCCCTTCCCTTCCCTCCCTTTCCTTCCCTTTCCTCCATTCCCTTCGTTCCTTTCCCTCCCCTCCCTTCCCTTTCCTTCCTTTCCCTGCCCTTCCCTTCCTTCCCTCACCTCCCTTCCCTTCCCTTCCCTGCCCTTCCCTCCCTTCCCTTCACTTCCTTCCTTCCCTCCCTTCCTTCCCTCCCTTCCCTCCCTTCCTTCCCCTCCCTTCCTTCCTTCCCTTCCTTCCCTCCCTTCCTTCCTTCCCTTCCCTTCCTTCCCCTCCTTTCCCTTCCCTCCCTTCCCTCCCTTCCTTCTCTCCCCTTCCCCTCCCTCCCTTCCCTCCTTCCCCCCTTCCCTCCCTTCCTTCCCTCTCCTTCCCTCCCTCCCTCCCTTCCTTCCTTCCCTTCCCTCCCTTCCCTTCCATTCCCCCCTCCCCTTCCCTTCACTCCCTTTCCTTCCCTTTCCTCCCTTTCCTCCCTTCCCTTCCCTCCCCTCCCCTCCCCTCCCCTCCCTTCCCTTCCCTCCCTTCCCTTCCCTCACTCCCTTCCCCCCCTTCCCTTCCCTCCCTTTCCTTCCCTTTCCTCCCTTCCCTTCCCTTCCTTCCCTTCCCTCCCCTCCCCTCCCCTCCGCTCCCTTCCCTTCCCTTCCTTTCCCTGCCCTTCCCTTCCTTCCCTTCCCTCCCTTCCTTCCCTCCCATCCCTCCCTTCCTTCCCCTCCCTTCCCTCCCTTCCTTCCCTTCCTTCCTTCCCTTCCCTTCCCTTCCTTCCCCTCCTTTCCCTTCCCTCCTTTCCCTCCCTTCCTTCTCTTCCCTTCCCCTCCCTCCCTTCCTTCCCTTCCCCTCCCTTCCCTCCCTTCCCTTCGCTTCCCTCCTTCCCCCCTTCCCTCCCTTCCTTCCCTTCCCTCCCTCCTTTCCTTCCTTCCTTCCTTCCTTCCTTCCTTCCCTTCCCTCCCTTCCCTTCCCTTCCCTTCCCTTCCCTCCCTCCCTCCCTCCCTCCCTCCCCTTCCCTCCCTTTCCTTCCCTTTCCTCCCTTCCATTCCCTTCCCTCCTCTCCCCTCCCCTCCCCTCCCCTTCCTTCCTTCCTTCCCTTCCCTTCCTTCCCCTCCTTTCCCTTCCCTCCCTTCCCTCCCTTCCTTCTCTTCCCTTCCCCTCCCTCCCTTCCTTCCTTCCTTCCTACCTTCCCTTCCCTTCCCTCCCTTCCCTTCACTTCCCTCCTTCCCCCCTTCCCTCCCTTCCTTCCCTTCCCTTCCCTCCCCTCCCCTCCCTTCCTTCCCTCCCTTCCTTCCTTCCTTCCCTTCCTTCCCCTCCTTTCCCTTCCCTCCCTTCCCTCCCTTCCTTCTCTTCCCTTCCCCTCCTTCCCTTCCTTCCTTCCCTTCCCTTCCCTCCCTTCCCTTCGCTTCCCTCCTTCCCCCCTTCCCTCCCTTCCTTCCTTCCTACCTTCCTTCCCTTCCCTTCCCACCCTCCCTTCCTTCCTTCCTTCCTTCCTTCCTTCCTTCATTCCCTCCCTTCCCTTCCCTTCCCCTCCCTCCCCTTCCCTTCCCTCCCTTTCCTCCCTTTCCTTCCCTTTCCTCCCTTCCCTTCCCTCCCTCCCCTTCCCTCCCTCCCTCCCCTTCCCTTCCCTCCCTTTCCTTCCCTTCCATTCCTTCCCTCCCCTCCCCTTCCCTCCCCTCCCCTCCCTTCCCTTCCCTTCCCTTCCCTCCCTTCCCCCCCTTCCCTTCCCTCCCTTTCCTTCCCTTTCCTCCCTTCCCTTCCCTTCCTTCCCTTCCCTCCCCTCCCCTCCCCTGCCCTCCCTTCCCTTCCCTTCCTTTCCCTGCCCTTCCTTCCCTTCCCTCCCTTCATCCTCCCTTACCCTTCCCTGCCCTGCCCTTCCCTTCCCTTCCTTCCCTACCCATCCCTTCCCTTCCCTTCCTTCCTTCCCTTCCCTCCCTTCCTTCCCTCCCATCCCTCCCTTCCTTCCCCTCCCTTCCCTTCCTTCCCTCCCTTCCTTCCTTCCCTCCCTTCCCTTCCCTTCCCTTCCTTCCCCTCCTTTCCCTTCCCTCCCTTCCCTCCCTTCCTTCTTTTCCCTTCCCCTCCTTCCCTTCCTTCCTTCCCTTCCCTTCCCTCCCTTCCCTTCGCTTCCCTCCTTCCCCCCTTCCCTCCCTTCCTTCCTTCCTACCTTCATTCCCTTCCCTTCCCTCCCTCCCTTCCTTCCTTCCTTCCTTCCTTCCTTCCTTCCTTCCTTCCCTCCCTTCCCATCCCTTCCCCTCCATCCCCTTCCCTTCCCTCCCTTTCCTCCCTCCCCTTCCCTTTCCTCCCTTCCCTTCCCTCCGTTCCCTTCCCTTCCCTCCCTCCCTCCCTCCCCTTCCCTTCCCTTCCCTCCCTTTCCTTCCCTTCCATTCCTTCCCTCCCCTCCCCTTCCCTCCCCTCCCCTCCCCTCCCTTCCCTTCCCTTCCCTTCCCTCCCTTCCCTTCCCTTCCCTTCCCTCCCTTCCCTTCCTTTCCCTGCCCTTCCTTCCCTTCCCTCCCTTCCCCTCCCTTCCCTTCCCTTCCCTGCCCTTCCCTTCCCTCCCTTTCCTTCCCTTCCTTCCTTCCCTTCCCTCCCCTCCCCTGCCCTCCCTTCCCTTCCCTTCCTTTCCCTGCCCTTCCTTCCCTGCCCTTCCCTTCCCTCCCTTTCCTTCCCTTCCTTCCCTTCCCTTCCCTTCCTTCCCTTCCCTCCCCTCCCCTGCCCTCCCTTCCCTTCCCTTGCTTTCCCTGCCCTTCCTTCCCTTCCTTCCGTTCCCTTCCCTTCCCTCCCTCCCTCCCTGCCCTGCCCTGCCCTGCCATCCCTTCCCTTCCCTTCCCTTCCTTCCCTGCCCTGCCCTGCACTTCCCTTCCTTCCCCTCCCTTACCTTCCCTTCCCTTCCCTTCCCTCCCTTTCCTTCCCTTCCTTCCCTTCCCTTCCCTTCCTTCCCTTCCCTCCCCTCCCCTGCCCTCCCTTCCCTTCCCTTCCCTGCCCTGCCCTTCCCTTCCCTTCCTTCCCTGCCCTTCCCTTCCTTCCTTCCCTTCCCTCCCTTCCTTCCCTCCCATCCCTCCCTTCCTTCCCCTCCCTTCCCTTCCTTCCCTCCCTTCCTTCCTTCCCTCCCTTCCCTTCCCTTCCCTTCCCTTCCTCCCCCTCCTTTCACTTCCCTCCCTTCCCTCCCTTCCTTCTCTTCCCTTCCCCTCCCTCCCTTCCTTCCTTCCTTCCTTCCCCCCTTCCCTCCCTCCTTTCCTTCCTTCCTTCCTTCCCTTCCCTCCCTTCCCTTCCCTTCCCTCCCTCCCTCCCTCCCCTTCCCTTCCTTTCCTTCCCTTTCCTCCCTTCCCTCCCCTCCCCTCCCCTCCCCTCCCTTCCCTTCCCTTCCCTTCCCTCCCTTCCCTCCCCTCCCCTCCCGTCCCTGCCCTTCCCTTCCCTTCCCTCCCCTTACTTCCCTTCCCTTCCCTCCCTTCCCTTCCCTTCCTTCCCTTCCCTGCCCTTCCCTCCCTTCCATTCCCTTCCCTCACTTCCCTTCCCTTCCCTCCCTTCCCTTCCCTGCCCTCCCTCCCTTCCCTCCCTCCCTTCCCTGCCCTGCCCTTACCTTCCCTTCCCTGCCCTAACCTGCCCTACCCTCACTTCCCTGCCCTTCCCTTCCCTTCCCTCCCTTCCCTCCCTCCCTTCCTTCCTTTCCATTCCCTTCCCTCCCCTTCCCTACCCTTCCCTTCCCTCCCCTCCCTTCCCTTCCCTTCCCTTCCCTTCCCTCCCTTCCCTGCCCTTCTCTTCCCCCCCTCCCTCCCTTCCCTCCCCTCCCTTCCCTGCCCTTCCCTTCCCTGCCCTTCCCTTCCCTTCCCTCCCTTCCCTTCCCTTCCCTCCCTGCCCTGCCCTGCCCTGCCCTGCCCTGCCCTGCCATCCCTTCCCTTCCCTTCCCTTCCTTCCCTGCCCTGCCCTTCCCTTCCCTCCCCTCCCTTACCTTCCCTTCCCTTCCCTTCCCTTCCCTTCCCTCCCTTCCCTTCCCTTCCCTTCCCTCCCCTCCCTTCCCTCCCTTCCCTTCCCTCCCTTCCCTTCCCTCCCTCCCTCCCTCCCTCCCTCCCCTTCCCTTCCCTCCCTTTCCTTCCCTTTCCTCCCTTCCTTCCCTCCCCTCCCCTCCCCTCCCCTCCCTTCCCTCCCCTTCCCTTTCCTTCCCTCCCTTCCCTTCCCTCCCTTCCCTTCCCCGCCCTTCCCTTCCCTCCCTTCCCATGCCTTCCCTCCCTCCCTTCCCTGCCCTACCCTTCCCTTCCCTTCCCTCCCTTCCCTCCCTCCCTCCCTTCCCTTTCCTTCCCTTAATTCCCTTCCCTCCCTTCCCTTCCCTTCCCTCCCTTCCCTTCCCTTCCCTCCCTGCCCTGCCCTGCCCTGCCCTTCCCTCCCTTCCCTTCCCTCCTTTCTCTTCCCTTCCCTCCCTTCCCTCCCTCCCTCCCTTCCCTTTCCTTCCCTTCATTCCCTTCCCTCCCTTCCCTTCCCTTCCCTTCCCTCCCTTCCCTTCCCTTCCCTCACTTCCCTTCCCTGCCCTGCCCTGCCCTTCCTTCCCTTCCTTCCCTTCCCTGCCCCTCCCTCCCTTCCTTCCTTCTCTTCCCTCCCCTCCCTTCCCTTCCCTTCCCTTTCCTCCCCTACCTTCCTTTCCCTTCCCTTCCCTCCCCTTCCCTTCCCTTCCCTTCCCTACCCTTCCCTGCCCTTCCCTCCCTTCCCGTCCCTTCCCTTCCCTCCCCTTCCCTTCCCTTCCCTTCCCTCCCTTCCCTCCCTTCCTTTCCATTCCCTGCCCTCCCCTTCCCTACCCTTCCCTTCCCTCCCCTCCCTTCCCTTCCCTTCCCTTCCCTCCCTTCCCTCCCTTCCTTTCCATTCCCTGCCCTCCCCTTCCCTACCCTTCCCTCCCCTCCCTTCCCTTCCCTCCCCTTCCCTGCCCTTCCCTTCCCTTCCCTGCCCTTCCCTTCCCTTCCCTCCCTCCCCTCCCTTCCCTTCCCTCCCTTCCCTGCCCTGCCCTGCCCTCCCTTCCCTTCCCTCCCCTTCCCTTCCCTCCCTTCCCTTCCCTCCCTGCCCTGCCCTGCCTTCCCTTCCCTTCCCTTCCCTTCCTTCCCTGCCCTGCCCTTCCCTCCCATCCCTTCCCTTCCCTTCCCTGCCCTGCCCTTCCCTTCCCTTCCCTCCCTTCCCTCCCCTCCCCTCCCTCCCTTCCCTCCCCCCCCTCCCTTCCCTCCCTGCCCTTCCCTTCCCTCCTTTCCCTTCCCTCCCTTCCCTGCCCTTCCCCTCCCTCCCTTCCCTTCCCTGCCCTTCCCTTTCCTCCCTCCCCTTCCCTTCCCTTCCCTCTCCTCCCTTCCCTTTCCTTTCCTTCCCTCCCCTCCCTTCCCTTCCATTCCCTCCCTTCCCTTCCCTTCCCTTCCCTTCCTTCCCTGTCCTGCCCTGCCCTGCCCTGCCCTTCCCTCCCTTTCCTTCCCTCCCTTCCCTTCCCTGCACTTCCCTTCCCTGCCCTGCCCTGCCCATCCCTTCCCTTCCCTCCCTTCCGTCCTTCCTTCCTTCCTTCCTTCCCTTCCCTTCCCTTCCCTTCCCTTCCCTTCCCCTCCCTCCCTCCCCTTCCCTTCCCTCCCTTTCCTCCCTTTCCTTCCCTTCCCTGCCCTTCCCTTCCCTCCTTCCCTTCCCTTCCCTTCCTTCCCTTCCCTCCCTTCCCTCCCTTCCCTCCCCTCCCCTTCCCTTCCCTCCCTTTCCTTCCCTTTCCTCCCTTCCCTTCTCTTCCCTCCCCTCCCCTACCTTCCCTTCCCTTCCCACCCTTCCCTTCCCTGACCTTCCCTCCCTTCCCTTCCCTTCCCACCCTTCCCTTCCCTGACCTTCCCTCCCTTCCCTTCCCTTCCTTCCCTTCCCCCCCTTTCCTTCCCTTTCCTCCCTTCCCTTCCCTTCCTCCCCTCCCCTCCCCTCCCCTCCCCTCCGCTCCCTTCCCTTCCCTTCCTTTCCCTGCCCTTCCCTTCCTTCCCTTCCCTCCCTTCCCCTCCCTTCCCGTCCCTGCCCTGTCCTTCCCTTCCCTTCCTTCCCTGCACTTCCCTTCCCTTCCTTCCTTCCCTTCCCTCCCTTCCTTCCCTCCCATCCCTCCCTTCCTTCCCCTCCCTTCCCTCCCTTCCTTCCCTTCCTTCCCTCCCTTCCTTCCTTCCTTCCCTCCCTTCCCTTCCTTTCCGTTACTTCCCCTCCTTTCCCTTCCCTCCCTTCCTTCTCTTCCCTTCCCCTCCCTCCCTTCTTTCCTTCCTTCCTTCCTTCCTTCCTTCCTTCCCTTCCCTTCCCTTCCTTTCCACCCCTTCCCTTCGCTTCCCTCCTTCCCCCTTCCCTCCCTTCCTTCCTTTCCCTTCCCTTCCCTCCCCTTCCATTCCCTTCCCTACCCTTCCCTGCCCTT
>NC_074689.1:37718019-37739008 GCF_029448725.1 Salvelinus fontinalis
CGTGTGGAATCATTTTGTGCGTGTGTGTTACGGGTCTCGTCCCGTGTGGAATCAATTTGTGGTTGTATGTTATGGGTCTCGTCCCGTGTGGAATCATTTTGTGCGTGTATGTTACGGGTCTCGTCCCGTGTGGAATCATTCTGTGCGTGTGTGTTACGGGTCTCGTCCCGTGTGGAATCATTTTGTGCGTGTATGTTACAGGTCTCGTCCCGTGTGGAATCATTTTGTGCGTGTGTGTTATGGGTCTCGTCCCGTGTGGAATCATTTTGTGCGTGTGTGTTACGGGTCTCGTCCCGTGTGGAATCATTTTGTGCGTGTATGTTACGGGTCTCGTCCCGTGTGGAATCGTTGTGTGCGTGTGTGTTACGGGTCTCGTCCCGGCTGTATTTATTTGAGGTACTCCTCACTCTTTTTGTTTGGCTTTCAACCCTGTGTTTTGTATACGTGTTTGTCTTGTCTTTGTCCCCGTGCCGTTACATGGCACGCTGTAATCTGGGTCAATAAAATATATATATATTACCCATTCCTGTGGCTGTCTCCCGATCCCTTTATACCAGTGTGACAATTGGTCAACAGTAGGGATTCTTCACTGAAGTCACTGTTATCATTCAACGAAAGACTAAAAGTTTTCATGGACCCAACATCTTGAGTTCGATGTAAAAACAGCATGACTAAGATCTGCTCTGTAAAACGTAAAAAATAAATAACAGATTTCTTTTAAGTTATCTTAGATGATTTCTGACTATGTTGAGGAGGTGTACACTGGCTACGGTGTCTCAAGAGGGACCAACAGTACAATTGCTGCTTTTCTTCTCATTTTCAGGTGAAGGTCGTTTAAGGGAGTATGCGAGCACACTCGTTCGGTTCCGCTAGCCGAGAGAGAGAGAGAGAGAGAGAGAGAGAGAGAGAGAGAGTGTGTGTGTGTGTGTGTGTGTGTGTGTGTGTGTGTGTGTGTGTGTGTGTGTGTGTGTGTGTGTGTGTGTGTGTGTGTGTGTGTGTGTGTGTGTGTGTGTGTGTGTGCGTGTGCGCGTGTGCGTGTGCGTGTGTGCGTGTGTGTGCGAAAGGTACCAGTGATGGAGAGGTGCTGGGGGCTCCATGATGAGATCTATTTGATGTTGTCTAAGCCATCATCATAACCACTGGATTGTTCCTCTCTCTCTCTCCCTGAGGCGATCCACTCTCTACTATTCTCCACGGCCTCTACGTGACTTCATGCCACACGATTGGGTGATACAAATAGCATCCTATTCCCCCAATGGGTCCTGATCTACAGTAGGGCACTACACAGCGAATGGAGTGTGTCATTGTGATGTATCTGCAGCCAGCCATCCTGATTGGTTGATGAAGTACTTGGGAAACAGGTTTTACCGTTGTGCAAATGATTCATAGGCGTTCTCTCCGAATCCATATAGTGTACCTGTATCGGGTTCAGCCCATTCTCTCCTCTCCTCTCCTCTCCTCCTCCCCCCTCCTTTTCTCTCATCTCCTCCTCTCCTCCTCCTTCATCTCCTCCTCTCCTCTTCTCCTCCCCCTCATCTCCTCCTCCCCCCCATCTTCTCCTCTCCTCCCCCTCATCTCCTCCTCTCTACCCCCTCATCTCCTCTCCTCTCATCTCCTCCTCCATCTCCACCTCTCCCATCTCCATCCCCTCCTCACCTCCTCTCCTCCCCCTCATCTCCTCTCATCTCCTCTTCCATCTCCACCTCTCCCCTCTCATCCCCCTCCTCTCCTCCTCTCTACCCCCTCATCTCCTCTCCTCTCTACCCCCTCATCTCCTCTCCTCTCATCTCCTCCTCCATCTCCACCTCTCCCCTCTCCTCCCCCTCCTCTCCTCTCCTCCTCTCCTCTCCTCCTCTTCTCCTCTCTCTCCTCTCCTCCCCCTCATCTCCTCCTCTCTACCCCTTCATCTCCTCCCCCCTCTCCTCCTCCTTCATCTCCTCCTCTCCTCCTCTCCTCCTCTCCTCCCCCTCATCTCCTCCTCTCTACCCCCTCCTCTCCTCCCTTCCTCTTCCTCTCCTCCATCTCCTCCTCCTCTCCTCTTTCTCTCCTCCTCCTCTCCTTTCCTCTCTCATCGCCTTCTCTCCTCTTCTGCTCCTCCTCTCCACTCCTCTCTTCTCCTGCTTCATAAATCACAGCCCTCCTGGATATTCACTTTTAGACAGGAACATTCACCAGGGAGACAGTTTATTCATCACAAATGTAAGAGTAACACGCCTTCCTGTCTCCCTCTCTTCCGTATAGCCCGTTGGAGAAGTGTACCTCCCTTAACGAGTAACTACATTATTCTATTTAGATATAGTGACGATCGGTCATAATACATGTTTGATTAAGTTAAGAGTTTGTGCATTAAAACTTCTTGCCACTAGGGGGGTGCTATTTCGACATAGCACAAATGTGTATCCAATGTAAACGGCCTCCTACTCAATTCTTGCTCGTACAATATGCATATTATTCTTACTATTGGATAGAAAACACTCTCTAGTTTCTAAAACCGTTGGAATTATGTCTGTAAGTGAAACAGAACTCGACTTAGAGCACTTTTCCTATGTCTGTGTGAGAATGGCACATTTTATCATCTGCTTTGAGACCTGTCTTCAACTTTGCCTGTCTTCTATTGGTTGAGATGCACTGCATACGCCTTCCCCTGGCTGTTAGCGAATAGGGAGAGTTGAAATGACGTCTCTACGTAGTTCCCAAAGTTTTTAAATTGGTTGGAACCGAGGTGTCCGACCTTTTGGGACTTCGCGCTGAAAGGTTCTTGGCATGTCTTTTTAGAACGTCTGGTTTTAGCTCCTATATGTATCCGGCTCTGTTTTTATTCGCTATAGGCTTTAAAGACATCATAATCTTGTTATTTTGAACCGAATTATACCAGTTTAGGTCAGTATATTGCGATTTTCAGGTATTTATTTCCATGGCGCTGTAGAAACGTGGGTGTCTCTCTCGAATGCCATTGTGTACTGCTAATTGCAACGTCGAGGGAAAAATTCTCCAACCCAGCAACGATTCTTTTGGCCAACGGACACCTTCCCCAAGATTCTGATGGGAGTTCAGCTAATAGTAAGTACTATTTATGCTGATAAAACGTTGTTCTGTTGAAGAAGAAAAATATATTAGACGCCATTATTTTCCGTGTAGCGTTGCGCTATCGCACCCTGTATTGTACCCAGTATTGCGCAGTAAGGTTAATTTAAAAAAAGTAATTCAGCGATTGCATTAAGAACTAATTTGTCTTTCAATTGCTGTCCAACCTGTATTTTTTTTAGTCAAGTTTATGAATAGTTTTCGATAAGATTAGGTGCCTTTCCAAAATGGCGCCGGACAGATTGCTTGATTTTTTGCCCACTAAACACGTTGTGTAACCACGAATTGTGCGGCTAAATATGCACATTTTCGAACGAACTATATGCATTGTGTAATATGATGTTACAAGACTGTCATCTGAAGAATTCTGAGAAGGTTAGTGAAAAAATTAATAGCGTTTGGTGGTTTATAACGTTATTGCTATTTTTGGCTTGAATCAATGCTACTGTGTGACTGACTTGTAGTAAGCTAAGATAACGCTATATTGTGTTTTCGCTGTAAAACACTTAGAAAATCTGACATATTGGCTATATTCACAAGATCTGTGTCTTTCATCTGCTGTACGCTGTGTATTTTTAAGAAATGTTTTATGATGAGTAATTAGCTAATACACGATGGTCTCTGTAGTTATTCTAGTCATTTTAGTGATAGTTGTAATGGGGGCTGCAATTGTAAACTATGATTTATACCTGAAATATGCACATTTTTTCTAACAAAACCTATGCTATACAATAAATATGTTATCAGACTGTCATCTGATGAGGTTTGTTTCTTGGTTAGTGGCTATTTATATATTTATTTGGTCGAATTTGTGATAGCTACTAATGCAGTAAAAAAAATGGTGGAGTAAAAAAAGTGGTGTCTTTTGCTAACGTGGTTAGCTAATAGATTTACATATTGTGTCTTCCCTGTAAAACATTTTAAAAATCACAAGATCTGTATCTTTCATTTGGTGTCTTGGACTTGTGATTTCATGAACATTTTATTTTATGATATCCCTGTAACTTTAGGCTAGGCTATGCTAGTCAGTTTTTGTGATGGGGGGGATCCCGGATCCGGGTTTGTGAGGCGTTAGAGGTTAAAACCGTAGTTAGATTGAGACCGAGTTGTTACTGGAAGGTGGATCGTGACATATATTGATTGTGAATGTATTCAATAGAATCAAGCTGAAGGGGTTTGCATTTTACAGTGGTGAGAATATAATATCCTGCTGATGAGGCTGGATGGTGGACATCTTTTATTTTAAAAAGGGTTCCCGAAAGGGTTCTTCGGCCTGGAAAACCCCTTTTGGTTTCAGGTAGAATCATTTTGGGTTCCATGTAGAACCTTCTGTGGAAAGGGTTCTACCTGGAACCAAAAGGGGTTCTTCAAAGGGTTCTCCGATGGAGACAGCTGAAGAACCCTTTAAAGTTTTTTACAACATGTACACACATGTTATAACACATGTTAGATTCAGACAGAGGCTAGCTAGCTATTAGATAGATACATTATGATGTATCATGTTAGATTCAGACAGAGGCGCCGTACTACTATGTCTGACCCTGTAAAACAACGTATTTCACTGCACATATCCAGTGTATGTGACAAGACAACCTCTCCTTAGGCTGTACTGTGAAACAGATATGTTGGTTTAAGCTCTGAAGAACACTATGGTCACATGGGACATGGTGCAGACAGACTCTGCACGCCTGAGTACACTCGCAACTGTCTGTGGTCCACTGGGAGCTGAAAGGAAATGTATGAGTCCTCTAACTACAGTCTGTGGTCCACTGGGAGCTGAAAGGAAACGTATGAGTCCTCTAACTACAGTCTGTGGTCCACTAGGAGCTGAAAGGAAACGTATGAGTCCTCTGACTACAGTCTGTGGTCCACTAGGAGCTGAAAGGAAACCTATGAGTCCTCTAACTACAGTCTGTGGTCCACTAGGAGCTGAAAGGAAACCTATGAGTCCTCTGACTACAGTCTGTGGTCCACTGGGAGCTGAAAGGAAATGTATGAGTCCTCTAACTACAGTCTGTGGTCCACTGGGAGCTGAAAGGAAATGTATGAGTTCTCTAACTACAGTCTGTGGTCCGCTGGGAGCTGAAAGGAAATGTATGAGTCCTCTAACTACAGTCTGTGGTCCACTGGGAGCTGAAAGGAAGTAGGCCTATAGTTTGATGGTCTTTCACAGGGAGACAATGGGCCATAGTGACTTAACCTTTAACCTCTATGAAGAAGGTTGTGGTTTCCTGGTCCAACTTTATGGTTGGTCTTGTATAATATTAATCTACTATAGACTTGTAGTAGTAGGTTGGTCTTGTATAATATTAATCTACTATAGACCTGTAGTAGTAGGTTGGTCTTGTATAATATTAATCTACTATAGACCTGTAGCAGTAGGTTGGTCTTGTATAATATTAATCTACTATAGACCTGTGGTAGTAGGTTGGTCTTGTATAATATTAATCTACTATAGACCTGTAGCAGTAGGTTGGTCTTGTATAATATTAATCTACTATAGACCTGTAGCAGTAGGTTGGTCTTGTATAATATTAATCTACTATAGACCTGTAGCAGTAGGTTGGTCTTGTATAATATTAATCTACTATAGACCTGTAGCAGTAGGTTGGTCTTGTATAATATTAATCTACTGTCACGATCGTGTGGTGGATTGACGGACCAAAACGCAGCACTTGGAAAATAAGCCATCTTCTTTTATTATAAAGATGACGAAAAATAAACACGAAACACTTAATACAAACTAACAAAACAACAAACGACCGTGAAGCTAAATAACGTTGTGCACTTACACACACAGGCTACAAACGTTCTGACATAGACAATTACTCACAACCAATGAGAGCCTATGGCTACCCTAAATAAGGTTCCCAATCAGAGACAACCGAAATCAGCTGTCTCTAATTGGGAACTCATTCAGGTAACCATAGACTCTCCTAGATAACTAAACATACATAGACAACGCTAGACATCTGAACTCAACACAAACCCATATACTATACAACAACCCCTTTACCATAAAAAACACCCAAAACCAACAAAACACAAACATTCCCCATGTCACACCCTGACCTAACTAAAATAATAAAGAAAACAAAGAATACTAAGGCCAGGGTGTGACATAACCCCCCCCTTAAGGTGCGAACTCCGGGCGCACCATTACACAGTCTAGGGGAGGGTCTGGGTGGGCTTCCATCCACGGTGGCGGCTCCGGCTCTGGTCGTGGTCCCCACGTCACCACAGTCCCTAACCACCTCCTTAGCTTCTTCAAAATGACCCCTCTCCACATTAACCCCATTGCATTAAGGGGCAGTTCCGGACTAAGGGACAGCTCCGGACTAAGGGCCAGTACCAGGGTAAGGGGCAGTACCAGGGTAAGGGGCAGTACCAGGGTAAGGGGCAGTACCAGGGTAAGGGGCAGCACCAGGGTAAGGGGCAGCACCAGGGTAAGGGGCAGCACCAGGGTAAGGGGCAGCACCAGAGTAAGGGGCAGCTCCGGACTGAGGAATGGCAGCTCCGGACTGAGGGACTGCAGCTCCGGACTGAGGGACGGCCCATGGCTGGCTGACGGATCTGGCTGCTCATGGCTGGCTGACGGATCTGGCTGCTCATGGCTGGCTGACGGATCTGGCTGCTCATGGCTAGCTGACGGATCTGGCTGCTCATGGCTAGCTGACGGATCTGGCTGCTCATGGCTAGCTGACGGATCTGGCTGCTCATGGCTAGCTGACGGATCTGGCTGCTCATGGCTAGCTGACGGATCTGGCTGCTCATGGCTAGCTGACGGATCTGGCTGCTCATGGCTAGCTGACGGATCTGGCTGCTCATGGCTAGCTGACGGATCTGGCTGCTCATGGCTAGCTGACGGATCTGGCTGCTCATGGCTAGCTGACGGATCTGGCTGCTCATGGCTAGCTGACGGATCTGTCTGCTCATGGCTAGCTGACGGATCTGGCTGCTCATGGCTAGCTGACGGATCTGGCTGCTCATGGCTGGCTGACGGATCTGGCTGCTCATGGCTAGCTGACGGATCTGTCTGCTCATGGCTGGCTGACGGATCTGGCTGCTCATGGCTGGCTCACGGATCTGGCTGCTCATGGCTGGCTGACTGATCTGGCTGCTCCTGTCTGGTTGGCGGCTCTGGCAGATCCTGTCTGGTTGGCGGCTCTGGCAGATCCTGTCTGGTTGGCGGCTCTGGCAGATCCTGTCTGGTTGGCGGCTCTGGCAGATCCTGTCTGACGGACGGCTCTAGCGGCTCCTGTCTGGCTGGCGGCTCTAGCGGCTCCTGTCTGGCGGACGGCTCAGTAGGCTCATGGCAGACGGGCGGCTTTGCAGGCTCATGGCAGACGGGCGGCTTTGCAGGCTCATTGCAGACGGATGGCTCAGATGGCGCTGGGGAGACGGATGGCTCAGATGTCGCTGGGGAGACGGGCAGTTCAGTCATCGCTGTGCAGACGGCAGACTCCTGCCGGCTGAGGCGCACTGTAGGCCTGGTGCGTGGTGCCGGGACTGGTGGCACCGGGCTGGGGACACGCATCTCAGGGCTAGTGCGGGGAGCAGCAACAGGACGCACAGGACTCTGGGGACACACAGGAGGCTTGGTGCGTGGTTTAGGCACTGGTGGTAAAGGGCTGGAGACACGCACCATATAGCTAGTGCGTGGAGGAGGCACTGGTGGTACTGGGTTGGGGCGGGGAGGTGGCGCCGGAAATACCGGACCGTGCAGGCGTACTGGCTCCCTTGAGCGCCGAGCCTGCCCAACCTTACCTGGTTGTATGCTCCCCGTCGCCTGACCAGTGCGGGGAGGTGGAATAACCCGCACCGGCCTATGTAGGCGAACCGGGGACACCATGCGTAAGGCTGGTGCCATGTACGCCGGCCCGAGGAGACGCACTGGTGACCAGATGCGTTGGGCCGGCTTCATGACATACGGCTCAACGCTCAGTCTAGCCCGGCCGATACGTGGAGCTGGAATGTACCGAACCGGGCTATGCACGCGTACAGGAGACACCGTGCGCTCTACTGCGTAACACGGTGTCTGCCCGTACTCTCGCTCTCCACGGTAAGTACAGGGAGTAGGCGCAGGTTTCCTACCTGACTTCGCCACACTCCCTTTAAGGCCCCCCCCAAGAAATTTTTGGGTTGTACTCACGGGCTTCCAGCCTTGTCTCCGTGCTGCCTCCTCATATCGCCTCCTCTCGGCTTTAGCTGCCTCCAGCTCTTCACGAGGAAGGCGATATTCTCCAGGTTGTGCCCACGGCCCCTTACCATCCAGTATCTCCTCCCATGTCCATGAATCCTGTGTAGGTGGGTCCTGTTGCCGCTTTCCATGCCGCTTGGTCCTATAATGGTGAGTAATTCTGTCACGATCGTGTGGTGGATTGACGGACCAAAACGCAGCACTTGGAAAATAAGCCATCTTCTTTTATTATAAAGATGACGAAAAATAAACACGAAACACTTAATACAAACTAACAAAACAACAAACGACCGTGAAGCTAAATAACGTTGTGCACTTACACACACAGGCTACAAACGTTCTGACATAGACAATTACTCACAACCAATGAGAGCCTATGGCTACCCTAAATAAGGTTCCCAATCAGAGACAACCGAAATCAGCTGTCTCTAATTGGGAACTCATTCAGGTAACCATAGACTCTCCTAGATAACTAAACATACATAGACAACGCTAGACATCTGAACTCAACACAAACCCATATACTATACAACAACCCCTTTACCATAAAAAACACCCAAAACCAACAAAACACAAACATTCCCCATGTCACACCCTGACCTAACTAAAATAATAAAGAAAACAAAGAATACTAAGGCCAGGGCGTGACATCTACTATAGACCTGTAGCAGTCTTGTATAACATTAATCTACTATAGACCTGTAGTAGTAGGTTGGTCTTGTATAATATTAATCTACTATAGACCTGTAGTAGTAGGTTGGTCTTGTATAATATTAATCTACTATAGACCTGTAGTAGTAGGTTGGTCTTGTATAATATTAATATGATATAGACTTGTAGTAGTAGGTTGGTCTTGTATAATATTAATCTACTATAGACCTGTAGCAGTAGGTTGGTCTTGTATAATATTAATATGATATAGACCTGTAGCAGTAGGTTGGTCTTGTATAATATTAATTTGATATAGACCTGTAGCAGTAGGTTGGTCTTGTATAATATTAATCTACTATAGACCTGTAGTAGTAGGTTGGTCTTGTATAATATTAATCTACTATAGACCTGTAGTAGTAGGTTGGTCTTGTATAATATTAATCTACTATTGATCTGTAGTAGTAGGTTGGTCTTGTATAATATTAATCTAATATAGACCTGTAGTAGTCTTGTATAATATTAATCTACTATAGACCTGTAGCAGTAGGTTGGTCTTGTATAATATTATTCTACTATAGACCTGTAGTAGTAGGTTGGTCTTGTATAATATTAATATGATATAGACCTGTAGTAGTAGGTTGGTCTTGTATAATATTAATCTACTATAGACCTGTAGTAGTAGGTTGGTCTTGTATAATATTAATATGATATAGACCTGTAGCAGTAGGTTGGTCTTGTATAACATTAATATGATATAGACCTGTAGTAGTAGGTTGGTCTTGTATAATATTAATCTACTATAGACCTGTAGTAGTAGGTTGGTCTTGTATAATATTAATCTACTATAGACCTGTAGCAGTAGGTTGGTCTTGTATAATATTAATCTACTATAGACCTGTAGCAGTAGGTTGGTCTTGTATAATATTAATCTACTATAGACCTGTAGTAGTAGGTTGGTCTTGTATAATATTAATATGATATATACCTGTAGTAGTAGGTTGGTCTTGTATAATATTAATATGATATAGACCTGTAGCAGTAGGTTGGTCTTGTATAACATTAACATGATATAGACCTGTAGCAGTAGGTTGGTCTTGTATAATATTAATCTACTATAGACCTGTAGCAGTAGGTTGGTCTTGTATAACATTAATCTACTATAGACCTGTAGCAGTCTTGTATAACATTAATCTACTATAGACCTGTAGTTATCCTCCAGACCATTTTAGCTTATTATTCAAGTCAATCAATATTTCTGCTTTAATGTGGACTGTTGTTCTTTGTTTCAACTCGTATCCTCAGATTGTAGTAAACTTGAATTATAAGACCCTTTGTTGGGACCTTAAACTGACTTTCTCTTCTCAGTGACATAGGACAGGTCCCTCTCCCTCTGTCTTTCTCTCTGTCTTTCTCTCTGTCTCTCTCTCTCTGTCTCTCTCTCTCTCTCTCTCTCTCTCTCTCTCTCTCTCTCTCTCTCTCTCTGTCTCTCTCTCTGTCTCTCTCTCTCTCTCTCTCTGTCTCTCTCTCTCTCTCTCTCTCTCTCTCCACCTCTGTCTCTCTGTCTCTGTCTCTCTGTCTCTGTCTCTATCTCTCTCTACCTTTCAATTCAAGTAATTGATAAACAAGAGTTGAATGAACAATAAAAAGTGAAGAGTACATGCTACTCTCGCACAAGTTCCAACTTCCCTACATTCCTAAAGAAAATAATGTACATTTTACTACATACATATTCCCTGACACTTAAAAGTACTTGTTACATTTTGAAAAAATGGTCCAATTCACACACTTATCAGGTTCTTTGTTTTTAAATACACTAATTTGGTTTGCTTAAATATAAGGAATTTGAAATGGTTTGTACTTTTACTTTTGAGCAATTCCAGTTACTTAATTACATTTAAAAACGAAATACTTTTCAACCAAATACTTTAACTCAAGTAATATTTTACTGGGTGACTTTTACTTGAGTCGTTTTCTATTAAGGAATCTTTACTTTTACTCAAGTATGACAACTGGGTTCTTTTTCCACCACTGGTCTTATGTAGCAAAATGTAAAAGATAGAATGTGAGACTCAGAGCTACAAAATGGTATATCATACACTGTGTTTACCTGCCTTCCATATATATATATACAGTGGGGCAAAGAAGTATTTAGTCAGCCACCAATTGTGCAAGTTCTCCCACTTAAAAAGATGAGAGAGGCCTGTAATTTTCATCATAGGTACACTTCAACTATGACAGACAAAATGAGAAAAGAAAATCCAGAAAATCACATTGTAGGATTTTAATACATTTATTTGCAAATTATGGTGGAAAATAAATTACAGGCCTCTCTCATCTTTTTAAGTGGGAGAACTTGCACAATTGGTGGCTGACTAAATACTTTTTCCCCCCCCACTGTATATATAAAAGTAAGTGTATATCTATGTCCTTATCAGTATAAAGGAGTACAAGTTGCTTACTTGTTGAGCAAAATCGTAGCTGTAATAAGTCCTGATGTCTTTGCTTGCTGGTTCAGTAGGGACCTCTTGCTTCTTCAGCTTGGCTGACTTCACAGCTTCTGGCAGATTGGCAGATCTGAAGACCTGATAGTTGCTCCTCTGGCACTGCCAGCACAGGTCTGTCCTGGGCTTAGTGCTGGAGATGTGGGGCAGCAATTTTCTCCACAGATTCCTGAAGGAAGACAGAGCTACGACTTCACGTACCTCTGGAAAATACAGAAATAATGTGAGATCCATAAAAGTCATGTTGGAGGTCAATTAAATAATCAAAACGTGTTGTTTATACTTTACATACCAAGTGTTGTCATCGATTCCCTGTAGAGACGCCACAACACTGCTTTTGTCACGTGAGATGGCAGCAGCTTTCCACCAAAGTAGTTGTGTCCTTGGTGGCTTCCTGGTAATACTATTGCATTATCCTCTGGGTGGCGTCCTGGTAATACTATTGCATTATCCTCTGGGTAGCGTCCTGGTAATACTATTGCATTATCCTCTGGGTGGCGTTATGGTAATACTATTGCATTATCCTCTGGGTGGCGTCCTGGTAATACTATTGCATTATCCTCTGGGTGGCGTTATGGTAATACTATTGCATTATCCTCTGGGTGGCGTCCTGGTAATACTATTGCATTATCCTCTGGGTGGCGTCCTGGTAATACTATTGCATTATCCTCTGGGTGGCGTTATGGTAATACTATTGCATTATCCTCTGGGTAGCGTCCTGGTAATACTATTGCATTATCCTCTGGGTGGCGTCCTGGTAATACTATTGCATTATCCTCTGGGTGGCTTCCTGGTAATACTATTGCATTATCCTCTGGGTGGCTTCCTGGTAATACTATTGCATTATCCTCTGGGTGGCGTCCTGGTAATACTATTGCATTATCCTCTGGGTGGCGTCCTGGTAATACTATTGCATTATCCTCTGGGTAGTGTCCTGGTAATACTATTGCATTATCCTCTGGGTGGCTTCCTGGTAATACTATTGCATTATCCTCTGGGTGGCGTCCTGGTAATACTATTGCATTATCCTCTGGGTGGCGTCCTGGTAATACTATTGCATTATCCTCTGGGTGGCTTCCTGGTAATACTATTGCATTATCCTCTGGGTGGCTTCCTGGTAATACTATTGCATTATCCTCTGGGTGGCGTCCTGGTAATACTATTGCATTATCCTCTGGGTGGCGTCCTGGTAATACTATTGCATTATCCTCTGGGTGGCGTCCTGGTAATACTATTGCATTATCCTCTGGGTGGCTTCCTGGTAATACTATTGCATTATCCTCTGGGAAGCGTCCTGGTAATACTATTGCATTATCCTCTGGGTGGCGTCCTGGTAATACTATTGCATTATCCTCTGGGTGGCGTCCTGGTAATACTATTGCATTATCCTCTGGGTGGTGTCCTGGTAATACTATTGCATTATCCTCTGGGTGGTGTCCTGGTAATACTATTGCATTATCCTCTGGGTGGCGTCCTGGTAATACTATTGCATTATCCTCTGGGAAGCGTCCTGGTAATACTATTGCATTATCCTCTGGGTGGCGTCCTGGTAATACTATTGCATTATCCTCTGGGTAGCGTCCTGGTAATACTATTGCATTATCCTCTGGGTAGCGTCCTGGTAATACTATTGCATTATCCTCTGGGTGGCGTCCTGGTAATACTATTGCATTATCCTCTGGGTGGCGTCCTGGTAATACTATTGCATTATCCTCTGGGTAGCGTCCTGGTAATACTATTGCATTATCCTCTGGGTGGCGTCCTGGTAATACTATTGCATTATCCTCTGGGTAGCGTCCTGGTAATACTATTGCATTATCCTCTGGGTGGCGTCCTGGTAATACTATTGCATTATCCTCTGGGTGGCGTCCTGGTAATACTATTGCATTATCCTCTGGGTAGCGTCCTGGTAATACTATTGCATTATCCTCTGGGTGGCGTCCTGGTAATACTATTGCATTATCCTCTGGGTGGTGTCCTGGTAATACTATTGCATTATCCTCTGGGTGGCGTCCTGGTAATACTATTGCATTATCCTCTGGGTGGCGTTATGGTAATACTATTGCATTATCCTCTGGGTAGCGTCCTGGTAATACTACGGCATTATCCTCTGGGTGGCGTCCTGGTAATACTATTGCATTATCCTCTGGGGGGCGTCCTGGTAATACTATTGCATTATCCTCTGGGTGGCGTCCTGGTAATACTATTGCATTATCCTCTGCATAGTTGTTCATGAAGTCCACCACTTGCTGCAAGTCCTCATGCTTCAAATGTAACCTGTGCTTGCTTGGGCAAGCTCTCTTTTTGATGGGAGTAATTAGACCATTCTCCTTGTATGACTGGTGGAGGAGAGTCAGGCATGTTCTACTGATGCTGCAAGACACATTTCAGATGCAAATATTTTAGCATTATTAAACAATTAGATGCGAAATGGCAATCTGTGATAACATCACGACACACAGTTCATACACGTAATGTTAGCTAGCCAGCCATCTAACCTCATCTAATGTTAGCTAGCTAACAGCAAGCTTTAATTTGGGGTCTTTTGTTTAGACATGTAACGTTAACATTAGCTAGCTAGCTAAAGTCTTTTGTTTAGACATGTAACGTTAACATTAGCTAGCTAGCTAAAGTCTTTTGTTTAGACATGTAACGTTAACATTAGCTAGCTAGCTAAAGTCTTTTGTTTAGACATGTAATGCTAACATTAGCTAGCTAGCTAAAGTCTTTTGTTTAGACATGTAACGTTAACATTAGCTAGCTAGCTAAAGTCTTTTGTTTAGACATGTAATGTTAACATTAGCTAGCTAGCTAAACAATGGACTATAATCCCAATCCCTTGAGTAATAGCATAACAAACCGATTGTCATAGCTAGCTAAAGTTAACCAAATAGGTTCAACGTTAGCTAGCAAGCCAGCCATCGAACTTCAGCTGGCTAGCTAACAGCAAGCTTTAAATTTGGGGTCTTTTATTTAGACATGTAACATGTTTCTGTTGAGTTTGTACAGCTTTCTTGGCCCGTTGTGTCACTCTGGTTCACACTGACCGTGTGCAATGCCATAAGAATCATCAGATCTTTCTCCCTCTCTGTCACAGATGCCATGGTTGCCCTTTAGTTTGAAGATGTAATCCGGAGACAGGTGTTTTATACAACAGCCTTCTGTGTTCTCTTTTTGACTCCATTTGGGGCGGCAGGTAGCCTAGTGGTTAGAGTGTAGAGGCGACAGGTAGCCTAGTGGTTAGAGTGTAGAGGGGGCAGGTAGCCTAGTGGTTAGAGTATTTGACTAGTCCCCGAAAGGTTGCAAGATCGAATCCCCGAGCTGTCAAGGTAAAAATCTGTCCTTCTGCCCTCGAACAAGGCGATTAACCCACTGTTCCTAGGCCGTCATTGAAAATAAGAATTTGTTCTTGTTAAATAAAGGTAATAAATAAAATTACAAATCGCCAGAATTATATTCATTTGCTTATCATACTCTACTTCTACCAGGCCTTCCACTGATTTCAAAACTCGGTCACCTTCTTCCTTGACAACAACACTGTTGATCGCCGTTTCTTCCCCCGTCATCAGAACACTCTACAATGTTGTATTTGTTTAATGTAAATCGGGGATTTTTACCTCATCGTCTGATTAATTTTCAGAGTCAGAGAGAGTCAGCATGGTAACGATCGTCGTCCAGAAAGTAGGCCATCACAACTTTTTCCCAGTCTTTGTCGATAGCGCCTGATAAATTCAGGGCAGCAATGTTATTGAGAGCAGTAGCAACATATTTGCTGTTCTCCATGGCTAACACTATATCTTTAGAAAAGACTGCAGTAGAAAGGATTATCTACACATAACGAGCAGCTCCTTTTATAGACACAAGATGCAACACCGCAGACCAATCTGAAACTCATCTCTCGGCATGTCCAGCCCACTCTTTATCTCAGCCAATCATGGCTAGTGGGAAGGTTCCTGACTTTTTCCAATTAGGCTCGTAATTGAATGACTTTATTCGTATTTAACGATGGCATAAACATTTGTTATTAACTTCTTGCGACTACAGGGGGTGCTGTTTACTCATTAGCATATTTGCATTACAGATTAAACGGCTTCCTACTCTCCTACTTTATCGTACAATATATATATTATTACTATTATTAGATAGAAAACAGTCTCTAGTTTCTATAGCCGTTGGAATTTTGTCTCTGAGTGGAACAGAACTCATTCTACAGCAATTTCCCTGACATGGAGTCAGATTTCACACATTTTGGCCCCTGATCTGGAGTCAGTTTAAAGGCCACTGTGAATGCTATAAGGATACGGACACTGCTTACGTCTTCCCCTGGATGCCTTTACGTGATGATGCTTTGAATGGTATCGATTGCCCAATCACAGCCACTATAAAACACAAACAGGTGTAGGTAGGAACTCCTTTCCAGCTGCGCCGGACGCACGGTGGACACCAACCCGTTCTTTTTCCAAGCATTAGTGGAGCCAGTAATATTTCTCAGGTCATGTTTTTACTCGTTATAGGAGTTAAAAACATCATAAGGTAGTTAATTTAAACCGTTTTATAGCAATTTATATCCGTTTAGTGCGCATTTTGGGACATTTATTTCTGAGACTTTTTGAAGAGCCGGGCAGGTTTCCAGTTCATGCCGAACGCAGTTGGCATTTCCACATGGCAAGAGGACAGCTTTCGACCAAAAGACGATTAGACCCAAGAAAGGATTCTTTGCCCAAGATTCTGATGGAAGAACAGCTCAAAGTAGGAACAATTTATTATGATAAATCGTGTTTCTGTCGAGAAATGTTAATCGCTTATGACGCCATTTTGTTTGACGTAGCTTCGCTTGGCGCAAATTGTATTGAAAAGTAAGGATAATTTAAAAAATGTAAATCAGCGATTGTATTAAGAATTAAATTGTCTATCAATCGCTGTCCACCCTATATTTTTTAGTCACGTTTATGAGTATTTATGTATACGACTAGATCACTGTCTAATATGGCGCACGACATTGTCTGACCAGCTGGGCAACTTTTGTCATTGTCTAACCATGATTTTGGTGGCTAAATATGCACATTTTTGAACAAACTGTATATGTATGTTGTAATGTGATGTTACAGGAGTGTCATCTGAAGAATTCTGAGAAGGTTAGTGAAAAAATTAATATATTTTGGCAATGTTTACGTTATCGCTCTCTTTGGCTAGAATCAATGCTCTGGTAACGTTTGCATATGTGGTATGCTAATATAACGATTTATTGTGTTTTCGCTGTAAGACACTTAGAAAATCTGAAATATTGTCTATATTCACAGGATCTGTGTCTTTCGATTAGTGTATGCTGTGTATTTTTACGAAATGTTTGATGATTAGTAATTAGGTAATACACGTTGCTCTGTGTAGTAATTCTAGGAGCTTTGGTGAGATTTGTGATGCTGGCTGCAATGGCAAACTATGATTTATACCTGAAATATGCACATTTTTCTAACAAAACCTATCCTATACCATAAATATGTTTTCAGACTGTCATCTGAGAGTTTTTTTCTTGGTTAGTGGCTATCAATATCTTAGTTTAGCCGAATTGGTGATAGCTACTGGTGTTGAGAAAAAATGGTGGACAAAGAAAAAGGGTGTCTTTTGCTAACATGGTTAGCTAATAGATTTACATATGTTGTCTTCCTTGTACAACATTTTAAAAATCTGAAATGGTGACTTTATTCACAAGATCTGTATCTTTCATTAGGTGTCTTGGACTTGTGATTTAATGATATTTAGATGCTACTATTTAAATGTGACGCTATGCTAGCGATGCTAATCAGTGTGGGGGGGGGGAATCCCGGATCCGGGTTTCAGAGGCAGTAAAAGTTAAAGCACATGAAAGTTCACATGTTCGAGAAGAAATTTCTGCCAAAAAAACCCATCTTGATCTCAAAACATGTTTTACGTTCAAACGGCTCTCCTGTGAAGTCGTGACTTGCAACATACGCCTAGTTTCCTGAAATGGGTCACATTTGTCATATTATGTCTATATACAGTGTTGTAACGATGTGCAAATAGTTCAAGTACAAAAGGGGGAAAAAAAATATCTGGGTTGTATTTACAATGGTGTTTGTTCTTCACTGGTTGCCCTTTTCTTGTGACAACAGGTCACAAATCTTGCTGCTGTGATGGCACACCGTGGTATCGGGTTTGTTTTTGAATTCTTTGTGGGTCTGTGTAATCTGAGGGAAATATGTGTCTCTAATATGGTCATACATTTGGCAGGAGGTTAAGAAGTGCAGCTCAGTTTCCATCTAATTTTGTGGGCAGTGAGCACATAGCCTGTCTTCTCTTGAGAGCCAGGTCTGCCTACGGTGACCTTTCTCAAAAGCAAGGCTATGCTCACTGAGTCTCTCTCTCTCTCTCTCCCTCTCTCCATCTCTCCCTCTCTCTCCCTCTCTCTCTCCCTCTCCCTCTCTCCCTCTCTCTCCCTCTCTCTCCCTCTCTCCCTCTCTCTCTCCCTCTCTCCCTCTCTCTCTCTCTCTCTCTCTCTCGCTCTCCCTCTCTCCCTCTCTCTCTCCCTCTCTCTCTCCCTCTCTCTCTCTCTCTCTCTCTCTCTCTCTCTCTCTCTCTCCCTCTCTCTCTCTCTCTCTCCCTCTCTCTATCTCTCTCAAGAACAGAACACAACAATAACAGTGAAATTATGGCTCTGCGCCCGGATGCCACTTTAAAGGGCAGAAGGAAAAGTGACACGATATGCATTGTGACGAGAAACCCAACCTCAATATACACAGATGACGCACGGAAACACAAAGAGAGAGAGACATACACCCAAAGAGAGAGAGAGAGAGAGAGAGACATACACCCAAAGAAAGAAAGAGAGAGAGAGAGAGAGAGCGTGTGTGTTGGTTCTTCTATCCTTGTGGGGACATTTGGGGATTTTAGGGGATTTTAGGTCCCCGTAAAAATAGAAGAACCAACACCTGTGGGGACAAAGTTGAGAGAGAGAGAGAGAGAGAGAGAGAGAGAGAGAGAGAGAGAGAGAGAGAGAGAGAGAGAGAGAGAGAGAGAGAGAGAGAGAGAGAGAGAGAGAGAGAGAGAGAGAGAGAGAGAGAGAGAGAGAGAGAGAGAGAGAGAGAGAGAGAGATCAAATGAAAGTATATTCATCACATGGTAAACAACAGGTGAAATAATAGAAAAGCAATAAGATTGAATAAGTAATGATAAATACACAAATGGTCAACGATAACATGGCTGTATATACGTACCATTACAGAGTGGACGTGTAGGAGTACGAGGTAATATCATGGCTGTATATACGTACCGTTACAGAGTGGACGTGTAGGAGTACGAGGTAATATCATGGCTGTATATACGTACCGTTACAGAGTGGACGTGTAGGAGTACGAGGTAATATCATGGCTGTATATACGTACCGTTACAGAGTGGACGTGTAGGAGTACGAGGTAATATCATGGCTGTATATACGTACCGTTACAGAGTGGACGTGTAGGAGTACGAGGTAATATCATGGCTGTATATACGTACCGTTACAGAGTGGACGTGTAGGAGTACGAGGTAATATCATGGCTGTATATACGTACCGTTACAGAGTGGACGTGTAGGAGTACGAGGTAATATCATGGCTGTATATACGTACCGTTACAGAGTGGACGTGTAGGAGTACGAGGTAATATCATGGCTGTATATACGTACCGTTACAGAGTGGATGTGTAGGAGTACGATGTAATAACTGGTAGCTATTTGATTAACTATTTAACTAAGTGTTTAACAGTCTAATGGGGTGTAGAAGCTGTTTAGGGTCCTGTTGGTTTCAGACTTCTCTGTGCGGTAGCAGAGAGAACAGTCTATTACTTGGGTGGCTGGAGCCTTTAACAAATTGTAGGGCTTTTGTCTCTCCGGTATAGAGATCCTGGATGGCAAGGCCGTATACATTACCCTCTGTAGCGCCTTGTGGTCGGATGCCAAGCTGTCGCCATACCAAGCGGTGATGCAGCCAGTCAAGATGCTCTCAATGGTGCAGTTATACACTGTGGAGTGCTATAGAGACTGCGTCATCTGTGGATCTGTTGCGGCGATATGCAAATTGGAGTGGGTACAGGGTTTCTGGGATGATGGTGTTGATGTGAGCCATGACCAGCCTTTCAAAGCATTACATGGCTACAGATGTGAGTGTTGTGGGGCGATAGTCATTTAGACAGGTTACCTTGGTGTTCTTGGGCGCGGGGACTATTATGGTCTGCTTGAAACATATTACAGCCTGGGTCAGGGAAAGGTTCAACATGTCGGTGAAGACACTTGACAGCTGGGCTCTGAGTTCGCGTCCTGGTAATCCGTCTTGCCCTGAGGCTTTGTGAATGTTAACCTGTTTAATGGTCTTACTCAGATTGGCTACGTAGAGCGTGATCACACAGTCGTCCGGAACAGCTGGTGCTCTCATGCGTGGTTTAGTGTTATTTGCCTCGAAGTGAGCCTAGAAGGCGTTTAGCTCATCTGGTAGGCTCGTGTCACTGGGCAGCTTGTGGCTGGGTTTCCCTTTATAATCCATGAAAGTTTGCAAACCCTGCTACATCTGACGAGCGTCAGAGCCGGCGTAGTGGGATTCTGTCTTAGTCCTATATTGACGCTTTGCCTGTTAAATGGTTCATCTGAGGTGATAGCGGATTTCTTGTAAGCGTCCAGATTAGTGTCTCGCTCCTTGAAATGCAGGTGCTCTAGCATTTAGCTTGGTGTGGATGTTGCCTGTAATCCATGTCTTCTGGTTGGGATATGGACGTACGGTCACTGTGGGGACAACGTCGTCGATCCACTTATTAATGAAGCCAGTGACTGTGGTGAACTCCTCAATGCCAACATATTCTAGTCTGTGCTAGCAAAACAATCCTGTTTCTTAGCTTCTTAGTGGGAGTGAAAACAGGAAAGATAATTTGAGAAAAAAAGACCTTCCTTCTCTGAAGTCTGTCCTTACCCCTCCACTCATCCCTCCCTCCCTCCCTCCCTCCCTCCCTCCCTCCGTCTTTACCAGGGCCTAATCTGCTGTTCCATTGGGGATTAGTTCAAATTTTCAGGCTGTACGCCTCTCCACTTCCCACTAATGATGCCACCATGTACGCAGTGTCGCAGGTCCCAAATCACACTCTATTCCCTATAGAGTGCACTTCTTATGACCAGTGGCCCATAGTGTGCATCATATAGGGAATAGTGTGCCACTTGGGACGCACAGAGTGTCACAGATTAAAATGGATCCTACTGCTGCTAGGCTTTATCATACCCATACCTCCCCTTTTAACTTGAATTAATTAAATTAACTCTAAGCAATTATACTCTAATTGTATTCTGTCCCCATTAACTTTCGATGACTACATAGCTTGTTGCAAAAGTAGAGTTCCAAAGATTCTGTCTGTGGCTATGTCCCGAAAGGTACCCTATTCGACCAATGGGTCCTAGTCAAAAGTAGTGTGCACTATATAGGTAATAGGGTGCCATTTGGGATGTGCACTAAGTGAATCCTGAAAAGTATCGTTCCATACTACTGTGTTACTGGCAGTTTTGAATAGTCAAACAACCA
>NC_074689.1:37739508-37806504 GCF_029448725.1 Salvelinus fontinalis
CTACCATCATTACTACTACTACTACCACCATTACTACTACTACTACCATCATTACTACTACTACTACCATCATTACTACTACTACTACTACCACCATTACTACTACTACTACCATCATTACTACTACTACTACTACCATCATTACTGCTACTACTACCATCATTACTGCTACTACTACCATCATTACTGCTACTACTACCATCATTACTACTACTACTACTACCATCATTACTACTACTACTACTACCATCATTACTACTACTACTACCACCATTACTACTACTACTACCATCATTACTACTACTACTACCATCATTACTACTACTACTACCATCATTACTACTACACTACTATCTACCATCACTTACTACTACTTACTACCACTCATTACTGCTACTACTACCATCTATTACTACTACTACTACCATCATTACTACTACTACTACCATCATTACTACTACTACTACCATCATTACTACTACTACTACCATCATTACTACTACCACTACCATCATTACTACTACTACTACCATCATTACTACTACTACTACCATCATTACTACTACTACTACCATCATTACTACTACTACTACCACCATTACTACTACTACTACCATCATTACTGCTACTACTACCATCATTACTACTACTACTACTACCATCATTACTACTACTACTACCATCATTACTACTACTACTACTACCATCATTACTACTACTACTACCACCATTACTACTACTACTACCATCATTACTACTACTACTACCATCATTACTACTACTACTACCATCATTACTACTACTACTACCAATCATGTACTACTACATATACTACTACTACTACCATCATTACTACTACTACTACCATCATTACTGCTACTACTACCATCATTACTACTACTAATACCATCATTACTCCTACTACTACCATCATTACTACTACTAATACCATCATTACTACTACTAATACCATCATTACTACTACTACTACTACCATCATTACTACTACTACTACTACTACCATCATTACTACTACTACTACCATCATTACTACTACTACTACCATCATTACTACTACTACTACTACCATCATTACTACTACTACTACTACTACCATCATTACTACTACTACTACTACCATCATTACTACTACTACTACTACCATCATTACTACTACTACTACTACCATCATTACTACTACTACTACCACCATCAATACTACCTACTACTACCACCATTACGGCTACTACTACCACCATTAACTACTACTACTACCATCATTACTGCTACTACTACCACCATTACTACTACTACTACCATCATTACTGCTACTACTACCATCATTACTACTACTACTACCATCATTACTACTACTACTACCATCATTACTACTACTACTACTACCATCATTACTACTACTACTACTACTACCATCATTACTACTACTACTACTACCATCATTACTACTACTACTACTACCATCATTACTACTACTACTACTACCATCATTACTACTACTACTACTACCATCATTACTACTACTACTACTACCATCATTACTACTACTACTACTACCATCATTACTACTACTACTACCATCATTACTGCTACTACTACCACTACTACTACCATCATTACTGCTACTACTACCACCATTACTACTACTACTACCATCATTACTGCTACTACTACCATCATTACTACTACTACTACCATCATTACTACTACTACTACCATCATTACTACTACTACTACTACCATCATTACTACTACTACTACTACTACCATCATTACTACTACTACTACTACCATCATTACTACTACTACTACCATCATTACTACTACTACTACTACCATCATTACTACTACTACTACTACCATCATTACTACTACTACTACCATCATTACTACTACTACTACTACTACCATCATTACTACTACTACTACTACTACTACCATCATTACTACTACTACTACCATCATTACTACTACTACTACCACTAAACTGTTATCACTACCAGCATTACTACTACTACTACCATCATTACTACCACTACTACCATCATTACTACTACTACTACCACCATTACTACTACTACTACCATCATTACTACTACTACTACCATCATTACTACTACTACTACCATCATTACTACTACTACTACCATCATTACTACTACTACTACCATCATTACTACTACTACTACTACCATCATTACTACTACTACTACCATCATTACTACTACTACTACTACTACCATCATTACTACTACTACTACCATCATTACTACTACTACTACCATCATTACTACTACTACTACTACCATCATTACTACTACTACTACTACTACCATC
The DNA here is from genome assembly GCF_029448725.1 of Salvelinus fontinalis. Taxonomy (NCBI): domain Eukaryota; kingdom Metazoa; phylum Chordata; class Actinopteri; order Salmoniformes; family Salmonidae; genus Salvelinus; species Salvelinus fontinalis. Next base: position 37,741,864 of record NC_074689.1, read on the forward strand.
ATTACTACTACTACTACTACCATCATTACTACTACTACTACTACCATCATTACTACTACTACTACCATCATCACTACTACTACTACCATCATTACTACTACTACTACTACTACCATCATTACTACTACTACTACCATCATTACTACTACTACTACCATCATTACTGCTACTACTACCATCATTACTACTACTACTACCATCATTACTGCTACTACTACCACCATTACTACTACTACTACCATCATTACTACTACTACTACCATCATCACTACTACTACTACCATCATTACTACTACTACTACAACTACCATCATTACTACTACTACTACCATCATTACTACTACTACTACCATCATTACTACTACTACTACCATCATTACTACTACTACTACCACCATTACTACTACTACTACCATCATTACTACCACTACTACCATCATTACTACTACTACTACCACCATTACTACTACTACTACCATCATTACTACTACTACTACCACCATTACTACTACTACTACCATCATTACTACCACTACTACCATCATTACTACTACTACTACCACCATTACTACTACTACTACCATCATTACTACTACTACTACTACCATCATTACTACTACTACTACCATCATTACTACTACTACTACTACCATCATTACTGCTACTACTACCATCATTACTACTACTACTACTACCACCACTAAACTGTCATCGTTACCATCACCCTACTACCCATACCACTACTACCACTACTATTTGGAATGATAAACAACAATAATAATATAAATAACAATAACAGTAATAATAAGTAAGTAACTGCTTACTATGCAGATGTTATTATTCAGTGTCTCTCAGGCTATGGCAGGCAAATACATATTTGGCTACAAGAGGAGCCATTGCTCCTTCGCCCATGAGTATTTTTAGTTTTTCCTCTGGATTTAATAAGTTAAAATTTGGAATAAATGTAGACATTTCTGTGAATAATGAATCTCTTGGTGAGGAATATTTATCACAGTAATGGAGAAAGTGGATCTCTGTTTCTACCTCCCCTGTCGTGCAGTGACCACATACACACTCCTCTTTGGGTAGCCATGTTTTTTTATGTCTGCCGGTTTCTATTGCCAATCGGTGGTCACTCAGCCTGTACTTGGTAAGGATCTGTCTCTGCTTCGTATCTCTGACAGAGTAGAGATATTCAGCCAATTCATATTCTCTGTTTAGGCCCAGATAGCAATTTAGTCGGCTTTGGGATTTTGTTTCGTTTTTCCAATGTTGTATATATGAGTCCATTGATTGGTTCATGATTTTGTTTATTGGAATTCTATGTTTTGAAGCAGTGCTGGTGTCAGCTTGGTTGGTTAGGTTCAACACCAGCTGACTGAGAGGGCTCGTTTCTGGGCTCAGCTCTTGGGTTTGAAGTGCTTTAAATTGCAGACTCGAATTTGGACTTGAATTTAGATGTAGCCAAAATTGTAATGATCTTTCCTGTAGGACTTCAATTGGATGTTTGTCCCACATTTTAAAGTCCAGTTTGTCCCACATTTTAAAGTCATCTCTCTCTCTCTCTCTGTCTCTCTTCTCTCGCTGTGTCTTTCTCTCTCTGTTTGTCTCTCTCTCTCTCTCTCTCTCTCTCTCTCTCTCTCTCTCTCTCTCTCTCTCTCTCTCTCTCTCTCTCTCTCTCTCTGTCTTTCTCTCTCTCTCTCTCTCTTTCTGTCTTTCTCTCTCTCTCTCTCTCTCTCTCTCTCTCTCTCTGTCTTTCTCTCTCTCTCTCTCTCTCTCTGTCTCTCTGTCTTTCTCTCTGTGTCTTTCTCTCTCTCTCTCTGTCTTTCTCTGTCTCTCTCTCAATTCAATTCAATTCAATTCAAGGGGCTTTATTGGCATGGGAAACATGTGTTAACATTGCCAAAGCAAGTGAGGTAGATATTATACAAAAGTGAAATAAACAATACAAATTAACAGTAAACATTACACATACAGAAGTTTCAAAACAATAAAGACATTACAAATGTTATATTATATATATACAGTGTTGTAACAATGTGCAAATGGTTAAAGCACACAAGTTAAAATAAATAAGCATAAATATGGGTTGTATTTACAATGGTGTTTGTTCTTCACTGGTTGCCCTTTTCTTGTGGCAACAGGTCACAAATCTTGCTGCTGTGATGGCACACTGTGGAATTTCTCCCAGTAGATATGGGAGTTTATCAAAATTGGATTTGTTTTCAAATTCTTTGTGGATCTGTGTAATCTGAGGGAAATATGTCTCTCTAATATGGTCATACATTGGGCAGGAGGTTAGGAAGTGCAGCTCAGTTTCCACCTCATTTTGTGGGCAGTGTGCACATAGCCTGTCTTCTCTTGAGAGCCATGTCTGCCTACGGTGGCCTTTCTCAATAGCAAGGCTATGCTCACTGAGTCTGTACATAGTCAAAGCTTTCCTTAAGTTTGGGTCAGTCACAGTGGTCAGGTTTTCTGTCACTGTGTACTCTCTGTTTAGGACAAAATACCATTCTAGTTTGCTCTGTTGTTTTGTTAATTCTTTCCAATGTGTCATGTAATTATCTTTTTGTTTTCTCATGATTTGGTTGGGTCTAATTGTGTTGCTGTCCTGGGGCTCTGTGGGGTCTGTTTGTGTTAGTGAACAGAGCCCCAGGACCAGCTTGCTTAGGGGACTCTTCTCCAGGTTCGTCTCTATGTAGGTGAGGGCTTTGTTATGGAAGGTTTGGGAATCGCTTCCTTTTAGGTGGTTGTAGAATTTAACGGCTCTTTTCTGGATTTTGATAATTAGTGGGTATCGGCCTAATTCTGCTCTGCATGCATTATTTGGTGTTTTACGTTGTACACAGAGGATATTTTTGCAGAATTCTGCATGCAGAGTCTCAATTTGGTGTTTGTCCCATTTTGTGAATTCTTGGTTGGCGAGCGGACCCCAGACCTCACAACCATAAAGGGTTGCCTAGTGGTTAGAGCGATGTGCTGAAAGGTTGCTGGATCGAATCCCCGAGCTGACAAGATAAGAATCTTTCGTTCTGTACCTGAGCAACGACACTCTGTTTCGCGCCCTGTTCCCTGGGCGTCGAAGACGGGGATGTTGATTATGGCAGCCCACCTGCTCAGAGGGGTTGGGTTAAATGCGGAAGACACATTTCAGTTGAATACATTCAGTTGTACAACTGACTAGGTCCCTAATTACAACTGACTAGGTCCCTAATTACAACTGACTAGGTCCCTAATTACAATTGACTAGATCCCTAATTACAACTGACTAGATCCCTAATTACAACTGACTAGATCCCTAATTACAACTGACTAGATCCCTAATTACAACTGACTAGATCCCTAATTACAACTAGGTCCCTAATTACAACTGACTAGATCCCTAATTACAACTGACTAGATCCCTAATTACAACTGACTAGATCCCTAATTACAACTAGGTCCCTAATTACAACTGACTAGATCCCTAATTGCAACTAGGTCCCTAATTACAACTGACTAGGTCCCTAATTACAACTGACTAGATCCCTAATTACAACTGACTAGATCCTTAATTACAACTAGGTCCCTAATTACAACTGACTAGGTCCCTAATGGGTTCTATAACTGATTCAAGTATTTTTTACCAGATCCTAATTGGTAAGTCGAATTTGATTTTCCTTTTGATGGCATAGAAGGCACTTCTTGCCTTGTGTCTCAGATCGTTCACAGCTTTGTGCAAGGTACCTGTGGCGCTCTCCCTCTCCCTCTCTCTCCCTCAAATTCAATTCAGTTTAATACAAAGGGGCTTTTTTGGCATGTTTACATTGTCAAACCAAATGAAGTAGACAGGAAGTCAACAGGTGAAATTAACAGTATCTCCCTTTCTCTGTTTCTCTCTCTCTCTCTCTCTCTCTCTCTCTCTGTGTCTCTCTCTCTGTCTCTCTCTCTCTCTCTCTACCTCTCCCTTTCTCTGTTTCTCTCTCTCTCTCCCTTTCTCTCTACCTCTCTCTCTCTGTTTCTCTCTACCTCTCTCTCTCTCTCTCTGTCTCTGTCTCTCTCTCTCTACCTCTCTCTCTCTGTCTCTCTCTCTCTCTCTCTCTCTCTCTCTGTTTCTCTCTCTCTCTGTTTCTCTCTCTCTCTCTGCCTCTCTCTCTCTCTACCTCTCTCTCTCTCTACCCCTCTCTCTCTCTCTCTCTCTGCCTCTCTCTCTCTCTACCTCTCTCTCTCTCTCTACCTCTCTCTCTCTCTACCTCTCTCTGTCTCCATCCCTCTCTGTCTCCCTCTCTCTGTCTCCCTCTCTCTATCTCCCTCTCTGTCTCCATCCCTCTCTATGTCTCCATCCCTCTCTGTCTCCCTCTCTCTGTCACCCTCTCTCTATCTTCCTCTCTCTGTCTCCCTCTCTCTGTCTCCCTCTCTCTGTCTCCCTCTCTCTGTCTCCCTCTCTCAATCGTCCGACTACCTCTTCATCGCTCAAGTGATTTGTCAATGAATTACCAACATCTGTTTTATTTTGCAGTGCTTAATGGCGTTTTACACTGGCATTTTATTTAATGATGAATATAATTTATTGTGAGTTGATCCAGGGTTACGTCCCAAAACACACCATGTTTCCTATGTAGTGCACTACTTTTGACCTGTGACCTGGGATATAGGGTTCTAGTGCACTATATAGGGTATAGGGTGCTACTTGGTACACAGTCCAGGATCGCTGACCCATAGGTTTCTAAGTAAATGATTGTAGGCTCTGCGGTCAGAGACAGGTCAGGTGTAACTCGATGTCCACACTTGTTTTGTGTTCTGTTATGTAACTGTCTTTGTGTTCCAAATGGCACCCTATTAAAGTGCACTATTTTTGACCAGGGCCCTTAGTGCTCATAGGGTTCTGGTCAAACGTAGTACGCTATGTAGGGAATAGGGAGCTCCTTTGGGACTCAGAGGCTGAATGAATATTTAATGTGAACATTCTGATGAGGGGGTGGAGGGTGGGTGGGGAGCACAGCAGAATAGAGAGAAGCATCTGTGTCCAGGCACTCCATTCCCTATGTAGTGCACTACTTTATAGCACCCTATTCCCTATATAGTGCACTTCTTTATAGCACCCTATTCCCTATATAGTGCACTACTTTTGTACAGAGCCTAATGGGTGTGTACTACATATAGAGTAGGGTGCTATTTGGGACATAGAGCAGGACTTAGCTGACGTCCAACTGAGAGAACTGCCTCCTCTCCTTTCCTCTTCTATCCTCCTTTCTTCTCTCCTCTCTCTTCTCCTCTCCTCTCTCTCCCCTTCTCTCCTCTCCTTTCCTTCTTTCTTCTCTCCTCTCTCCTCTCCTCTCTCTCCCCTTCTCTCCTCTCCTATCCTCCTTTCTTCTCTCCTCTCTCCTCTCCTCTCCACTCCTCTCCTCTCATTTTCTCTCTCCTCCTCTCCTCTCCTCTCTTCTCGTCTCTCCTCTCTTCTCCTCTCTTCCCTCCTCTCCTCTCTCCTCTCTTCTCTTCTCCTCTCCTCTCCTATCTTCTCTCTTCTCTCTTCCCTTCTCTCTTCTCCTCTCCTTTCTCCTCTTTTCTCTCTCCCCTTCTCTCCTCTCCTTTCCTCTCTTATCCTCTTCTCTCCTCTCCTCCTCTCCTCTCTTCCCTCCTCTCCTCTCTCCTCTCTTCTCCTCTCTTCTCCTCTCCTCTCCTATCTTCTCTCTTCTCTCTTCCCTTCTCTCTTCTCCTCTCCTTTCTCCTCTTTTCTCTCTCCCCTTCTCTCCTCTCCTCTCCTCTCCTCTCTTATCCTCTTCTCTCCTCTCCTCCTCTCCTCTCTCCTCTCTTCCCTTCTCTCTTCTCCTCTTCTCTCCGCTTCTCTCTTCTCTTCTCTCCTCTTCTCCTCTCCTCTCCTCTTCTCTTCTCTCCGCTTCTCTCTTCTCTTCTCTCCTCTTCTCTCTCCTCCCCTCCTCTCCTCTTCTTTTCTCTCCTCTTCTCTCTTCTCATCGCTCCTCTTCTCCTCTCCTCTTCTCTTCCTCTCCTCTCCTCTCCTTCCTCTCCTCTCCCCTCTCTTCTCCTCTCCTCTTCTCTTCTCTCCTCTTCTCTTCTCTCCTCTTCTCTTCCATCTCCTCTTCTCTCTCCTCTCCCCTCTTCTCTCTCTCTCCATCACTCATTTTCTGTTTCCCTCTATTCTTTCTGCCCTCTCGTCCTCCTCCCGTCTTGTCTCCTCCTCCCCACCCCTCCATTCATCATAATGCCATGTTTCCCATCCCAAGTCAAGTCAGGAGACAGCCAGGATTTTTCAGTTTAATCTGGAACTTTACAGAAATGAATGAATTCTCCCTTACTCTCTCACTCTCTCTCACCCTCTTACTCTCCAAATGGGATGGGGGGTGCTGGTATGGGGTGAGGACGTATCATTTAAGAAACACAAAAAGTCAAATCTATCTCTCTCTCTCTCTATCTCTCTCTCTCTCTCTCTCTCTCTCTCCCTCTCTCTCTCTCTGTCTCTCTCTCTCTCTCATTCCTCCAGGTTTTAAGTTTGTCATGATGTGACGTTATTCAAATCAAATCAAATGTTATTCATAACATGCTTCGTTAACAAAAAGGTGCAGACTAACAATGAAATGTTTTCTTATGGGTAATTTTCCAACAATGCAGAGTTAAAAAATAAACCTTTTTTGTTATAATAATGAAACAGTGACATAAGGAACAAATAACGAATAAAAATAACATGTCTATATACAGTGAGTACCAGTACTGAGTCTATGTGCAGGGGTACCAGGTAATAACATGGCTATATACAGGAGTACCAGGTAATAACATGGCTATATACAGGGATTACCAGGTAGTAACATGGCTATATACAGGGGTACCAGATAATAACATGGCTATATACAGGGGTACCAGGTAATAACATGGCTATATACAGGAGTACCAGGTAATAACATGGCTATATACAGGGATTACCAGGTAGTAACATGGCTATATACAGGGGTACCAGATAATAACATGGCTATATACAGGGGTACCAGGTAATAACATGGCTATATACAGGAGTACCAGGTAATAACATGGCTATATACAGGGATTACCAGGTAGTAACATGGCTATATACAGGGGTACCAGATAATAACATGGCTATATACAGGGGTACCAGGTAATAACATGGCTATATACAGGGAGTACCAGGTAATAACATGGCTATATACACGAGTACCAGGTAATAACATGGCTATATACAGGGATTACCAGGTAGTAACATGGCTATATGCAGGGGTACCAGATAATAACATGGCTATATACAGGGGTACCAGGTAATAACATGGCTATATACAGGAGTACCAGGTAATAACATGGCTATATACAGGGATTACCAGGTAGTAACATGGCTATATACAGGGGTACCAGGTAGTAACATGGCTATATACAGTGAGTACCAGTACTGAGTCTATTTGCAGGGGTCCCAGGTAGTAACATGGCTATATACAGGGGTGCCAGGTAATAACATGGCTATATACATGGAGTATCAGTACAGAGTCTATATACAGGGGTACCAGGTAGTAACATGGCTATATACAGGGGTACCAGGTAGTAACATGGCTATATACAGGGGTACCAGGTAATAACATGGCTATATACATGGAGTATCAGTACAGAGTCTATATACAGGGGTACCAGGTAGTAACATGGCTATATACAGGGGTACCAGGTAATAACATGGCTATATACATGGAGTATCAGTACAGAGTCTATATACAGGGGTACCAGGTAGTAACATGGCTATATACATGGAGTATCAGTACAGAGTCTATATACAGGGGTGCCAGGTAATAACATGGCTATATACAGGGGTACCAGGTAATAACATGGCTATATACAGGGGTACCAGGTAGTAACATGGCTATATACAGGGGTACCAGGTAGTAACATGGCTATATACAGGGGTACCAGGTAATAACATGGCTATATACAGGGGGTATCAGGTAATAACATGGCTATATACAGGGGTACCAGGTAATAAGATGGCTATATACAGGGAGTACCAGGTAGTAACATGGCTATATACAGGGGTACCAGGTAATAACATGGCTATATACAGGGGGTATCAGGTAATAACATGGCTATATACAGGGGTATCAGGTAATAACATGGCTATATACAGGGGTACCAGGTAATAACATGGCTATATACAGGGAGTACCAGGTAATAACATGGCTATATACAGGAAGTACCAGGTAGTAACATGGCTATATACAGGGAGTACCAGGTAATAACATGGCTATATACACTGGGTACCAGTACTGAGTCTATATACAGGGAGTACCAGGTAATAACATGGCTATATACACTGGGTACCAGTACTGAGTCTATATACAGGGAGTATCAGGTAATAACATGGCTATATACAGGGAGTACCAGGTAATAACATGGCTATATACAGGGAGTACCAGGTAATAACATGGCTATATACAGGAAGTACCAGGTAATAACATGGCGTTATACAGGGAATACCAGGTAATAACATGGCTATATACAGGAAGTACCAGGTAATAACATGGCTATATACAGGGAGTATAAGGTAATAACATGGCTATATACAGGGAGTACCAGGTAATAGCATGGCTATATACAGGGAGTATCAGGTAATAACATGGCTATATACAGGGAGTACCAGGTAATAGCATGGCTATATACAGGGGGTATCAGGTAATAACATGGCTATATACAGGGAGTACCAGGTAATAACATGGCTATATACACTGGGTACCAGTACTGAGTCTATATACAGGGAGTACCAGGTAATAACATGGCTATATACAGGGAGTGCCAGGTAATAACATGGCTATATACAGGGAGTATCAGGTAATAACATGGCTATATACAGGGGTACCAGGTAATAACATGGCTATATACAGGGAGTATCAGTACTGAGTTGATGTGCAGGGGTACCAGGTAATTGAGGTAGATAGGTACATATAGCTCGGGGTAATGTGACTTGGCAGCAGGATAGATAATAGACAGTAGCAGCAGCGTATGTGATGAGTGTGTGTGTGTGTGTGTGTGTGTGTGTGTGTGTGTGTGTGTGTGTGTGTGTGTGTGTGTGTGTGTGTGTGTGTGTGTGTGTGTGTGTGTGTGTGTGTGTGTGTGTGTGTGTGTGTGTGTGTGTGTGTTCATAGAGTCAGTGTAAGAGAGTTATTGCAGAAAAGTGCAGGTAGTCTGAGTAGCTATTTGATTCTATATGCAGCGGTCTTGTTCAACAGTCTTATGGCTTGGGGGGGGGGGGGGGGGGGGGGGGGGTAGAAGCTGTCCAGGGTCCTGTTGGTTACAGACGTCAGTCTATGACTTGTCTTATTGCATCTTATTTGCATCAATGTAGAAACTTCCTGGTTAAAACTGACATGAACCCAAGCAAGATCTGATAACCGCTTAACTGTCCTCTCACCATCTGTCCTCTCACCATCCATCTGTCCTCTCACCATCTGTCCTCTCACCCTCCATCTGTCCTCTCCCCATCTGTCCTCTCACCATCTGTCCTCTCCCCATCTGTCCTGTCCCCATCTGTCCTCTCCCCAGCTGTCCTCTCGCCAGCTGTCCTCTCACCATCTGTCCTCTCACCAGCTGTCCTCTCACCAGCTGTCCTCTCACCATCCATCTGTCCTCTCACCATCTGTCCTCTCACCAGCTGTCCTCTCACCATCTGTCCTCTCACCATCTGTCCTCTCACCATCTGTCCTCTCACCATCCATCTGTCCTCTCACCATCTGTCCTCTCCCCAGCTGTCCTCTCCCCAGCTGTACTCTCCCCAGCTGTCCTCTCCCCATCTGTCCTCTCCCCATCTGTCCTCTCCCCATCTGTCCTCTCCCCATCTGTCCTCTCGCCAGCTGTCCTCTCACCATCCATCTGTCCTCTCACCATCCATCTGTCCTCTCACCATCTGTCCTCTCCCCATCTGTCCTCTCCCCATCTGTCCTCTCCCCATCTGTCCTCTCGCCATCTGTCCTCTCGCCAGCTGTCCTCTCGCCAGCTGTCCTCTCACCATCGGTCCTCTCCCCATCGGTCCTCTCCCCATCTGTCCTCTCACCATCTGTCCTCTCGCCAGCTGTCCTCTCGCCAGCTGTCCTCTCGCCAGCTGTCCTCTCACCATCTGTCCTCTCACCATCTGTCCTCTCACCATCTGTCCTCTCCCCATCTGTCCTCTCCCCAGCTGTCCTCTCCCTTATCTGTCCTCTCCCCAGCTGTCCTCTCCCCATCTGTCCTCTCGCCAGCTGTCCTCTCGCCAGCTGTCCTCTCACCATCTGTCCTCTCACCATCTGTCCTCTCACCAGCTGTCCTCTCCCCATCTGTCCTCTCCCCATCTGTCCTCTCCCCAGCTGTCCTCTCCCCAGCTGTCCTCTCGCCAGCTGTCCTCTCGCCAGCTGTCCTCTCGCCATCTGTCCTCTCGCCAGCTGTCCTCTCGCCAGCTGTCCTCTCCCCATCTGTCCTCTCACCATCTGTCCTCTCGCCAGCTGTCCTCTCGCCATCTGTCCTCTCGCCATCTGTCCTCTCGCCATCTGTCCTCTCCCCATCTGTCCTCTCCCCATCTGTCCTCTCCCCATCTGTCCTCTCACCATCTGTCCTCTCACCATCTGTCCTCTCCCCAGCTGTCCTCTCGCCAGCTGTCCTCTCCCCATCTGTCCTCTCACCATCTGTCCTCTCACCATCTGTCCTCTCGCCAGCTGTCCTCTCGCCAGCTGTCCTCTCCCCATCTGTCCTCTCCCCAGCTGTCCTCTCCCCAGCTGTCCTCTCCCCAGCTGTCCTCTCACCATCTGTCCTCTCCCCAGCTGTCCTCTCACCAGCTGTCCTCTCGCCAGCTGTCCTCTCACCAGCTGTCCTCTCCCCAGCTGTCCTCTCACCATCTGTCCTCTCACCATCTGTCCTCTCGCCAGCTGTCCTCTCACCGTCTGTCCATGCAGGCACTTTTCCTGACTCTCCCTTTGTCTCTCTCTCTATTCCTCTCTGTCCTCTCTCAATCCCTTTCTCTCTGGTTTCCCTTTATCTCTCTTTAATTAACTCTCTTCCACTCTTTCTCTCATCTCCCCTTCTCTCTCTCTCTCTCTCTCTCTCCTCTCCTCCTCTCTCTCCCCTCTCCTTCTCTCTTTCTCTCTCTCCCCTCTCCTCCTTCTCTCTCTCTCTCCCCTCTCCTTCTCTCTCTCTCTCTCCCCTCTCTCTCTCTCCTCTCCTTCTCTCTCTCCTTCTCTCCCCTCTCTCTCTCCTCTCTCTCTCCTGTCCATTGTTCAGCTGAAGTGCCCATATGTCCCATACCTTCTGGTGTGTGGATGTGCTAGTTATGGCCCAGTTGACCGTGGCTACATTACCACGGTGCCTTTGGAGCCTCCTTCTCTCTAACTACCTCATCCCTCATACAGCAGTCTGTTTTAGGTAGCTAGGCAGGCAGGCAGGCAGGCAGAGTGGCAGGCAGGCAGGCAGGCAGAGTGGCAGGCAGGCAGGCAGGCAGGCAGAGAGGCAGGCAGGCAGAGAGGCAGAGAGGCAGGCAGGCAGAGAGGCAGGCAGGCAGAGAGGCAGGCAGGCAGAGAGGCAGGCGGGCAGAGAGGCAGGCGGGCAAAGAGGCAGGCGGGCAGAGAGGCAGGCAGGCAGAGAGGCAGGCAGGCAGAGAGGCAGGCAGGCAGAGAGGCAGACAGGCAGAGAGGCAGGCAGAGTGGCAGGCAGACGGAGAGGCAGGCAGGCGGAGAGGCAGGCAGGCGGAGAGGCAGGCAGGCGGAGAGGCAGGCGGAGAGGCAGGCCGGTAGAGAGGCAGGCAGACGGAGAGGCAGGCAGGCAGAGAAGCAGGCAGACAGAGGCAGGCAGGCATGCAGGAAGAGAGGCAGGCAGGCAAAGAGGCAGGCAGACAGAAAGGCAGGCAGGCGGAGAGGCAGGCAGGCGGAGAGGCAGGCGGAGAGGCAGGCCGGTAGAGAGGCAGGCAGATAGAGAGGCAGGCAGAGTGGCAGGCAGACGGAGAGGCAGGCAGGCGGAGAGGCAGGCAGACGGAGAGGCAGGCAGGCATGCAGGCAGAGAGGCAGGCAGACAGAAAGGCAGGCAGGCGGAGAGGCAGGCAGGCGGAGAGGCAGGCAGGCAGAGAAGCAGGCAGACAGAGGCAGGCAGGCATGCAGGCAGAGAGGCAGGCAGACAGAAAGGCAGGCAGGCGGAGAGGCAGGCAGGCGGAGAGGCAGGCAGGCGGAGAGGCAGGCAGGCGGAGAGGCAGGCGGAGAGGCAGGCGGAGAGGCAGGCCGGTAGAGAGGCAGGCAGACAGAGAGGCAGGCAGAAATGCAGGCAGAGAGGCAGGAAGAGAGGCAGGCAGGAAGAGAGGCAGGCAGAAATGCAGGCAGAGAGGCAGACGGGCAGGCAGAGAAGCAGGCAGAGAAGCAGGAAGAGAGGCAGGCAGGAAGAGAGGCAGGATGAGAGGCAGACGGTTAGAGAGGCAGGGTGTCCATGGCCATGGTGCTAGAGCTGCTATCATTAGCCTGAGTCCTTGTGAGTGAGCCGACCCCAGCTTCCCTCTCCCCGTGGTGTCCTAGTGGCTCACCTCTCCCTCCCTCACCCCACCGTTCACCCACCTGGGAGAGGCAATTAGGCAGTAGACCATAACTCCTGTTCTCATACACTTCACCGACCTGGCCCCATGGAAGGATAGGTGAGAGAGGGGGGGGGGGTGTTCAGCCATGGACAGACGAGAGAGAGTGAGGCAGAGAGAAAGAGAGGGGGGAGTCAAAAAAGTATAGAAAAGTCTGTGTGGGTTTCTTAATTGACCATGTCCCCCTTTGACCCCCCAGGAGGAACAGGAGAGAGCGAGAGAGAGAGAGAGAGAGAGAGAGAGAGAGAGAGAGAGAGAGAGAGAGGGGGGAGAGAGAGAGCGAGAGAGAGAGAGAGAGAGAGAGAGAGAGAGAGAGAGAGAGAGAGACAGAGAGAGAGAGTGGGCAGAGGTTGAGAGAGTGAGAGAGTGAGTGAGTGAGTGAGTGAGTGAGTGAGTGAGTGAGTGAGTGAGTGAGTGAGTGAGTGAGTGAGTGAGTGAATGAGACAGAGACAGAGACAGAGACAGAGTTTGGTGCCCAGCAGCACCCACAGCCTGTCTGCCTTTATGCCTTTGGGACCCTTGGTTGTTTACCGCTCTAATTTAGTGCCTTCCAGACGTAAATCTATGTCCACAAAAAGAGGAATGACTAATTACCTTGAAAGGCTCTAATACCTCTCCCCTGATCCCCTACTTTATAAGTGTCACGACAGAGGACAGGTATGGCTTGTATCGCTGAAAATGTCAACCGCTTCTATAAGTTACAGCCGTGCTGTCCCGGCCAAGCAGAGAGGGCGTTTGAAAGTGAAAAGCTTCGCTGTTAAACAGCAAGACACCGACCTGCGTGGCGTTACAGACTTTAAATGTGTTCCTCTACTTTGGGTAGCGCCTCGCCGTTATTTGTGTAGGATTTATCTGCCTTTCGGGAACATAATTAGAGGGGAGAGCTTTACGATGGACCCAGGACCCACGATCTGTTTAATCTCAGGGATACGACCTGCGAGCTAACGTTTATGTACCTCTAGTCTTCCTATTTCAAACTGTTTGTCATTAAAAGTCTGATTCTTCCTTAGTGTTGTGCAGTTTCATCAGACGTCTACAGCTTTCTTTTCCAGTTACTTCACATTCTATCCCAGTAATGCATCATGATATTCAGGCTACAGGATCCCCTAACCCATGGTTCCGTCCCACATTTTCATCCCCTATTTTCTATTCCCTATTCCCTATTCCCTATCCCCTATTCCCTCAAATTCCATGTTACTACCCTGTTATTCTATCCCACCTAATTCCCAAACTACCCACCTCTCCCTCTGCCTCTCCTTCTGCCTCTCCTTCTATTTCCTCCTTCTCCCTCTCCTTCTCCTCTTCTCCCCCTCCTCCTACCCCTCCCACCTCTCCTTCTCCCTCTCCTTCTCCTTCTCCCTCTCCTTCTCCCTCTCCTCCCTTCCTCCTACCCCTCCCCCCTCTCCTTCTCCCTCTCCTTCTCCCTCTCCTTCTCCCTCTCCTCCCTTCCTCCTACCCCTCCCCCCTCTCCTTCTCCCCTCTCCTTCTCCCTCTCCTTCTCCCTCTCCTTCTCCCTCTCCTCCCTTCCTCCTACCCCTCCCCCCTCCCCTCTCCTTCTCGCCTCTCCTTCTCCCACTCCTTCTCCTCCCCCTCCTCCTACCCCTCCCACCTCTCCTTCTCCCCTCTCCTCCTCTCTACCCCTCCTCCTACCCCTCCCACCTCTCCTTCTCCTTCTCCCTCTCCCTCTCCCTCTCCTCTCCTCCCCCCTCTCCTTCTCCCCTCATCAGACCTTGATGTAGATCATTGATCATCTACCTTATTATTATTAAGGCTGCATTTATTTCAAATAGCACCCTATTCCCTATGTAGTGCACTACTTTTGACCAGGGCCCATAGGGTAGTGCACTACTTTTGACCAGGGCCCATAGGGTAGTGCACTACTTTTAACCAGGGCCCATAGGGTAGTGCACTACTTTTGACCAGGGCCCATAGGGTAGTGCACTATTGTTGACCAGGGCCCATAGGGTAGTGCACTACTTTGACCAGGGCCCATAGGGTAGTGCACTACTTTAGACCAGGGCCCATAGGGTAGTGCACTACTTTTGACCAGGGCCCATAAGGTCTTTTCTTTTAATCGGTCTTTTCATTGTATTTTTATTTTCCATGGTGGAGGGTTAGTTTAGCGGTACCCACTGTATTTTTTTGTTGCAACGTTCAGGAGGAAGAGGACGGAGTTTTAGTTTCCTGGGGTTTAAATGGTGTCTTCAGCTCCTTCGACCAGGGTGGTAGTTACACATTTGCCTCTGTTTATTACGGATGATCAAATCAGGAAAGAGCTGAGTGGTTTTGGTAAGTCTGCTAGAGGTTTTCGTGTCGGCAGGTTTTCAGGCAGATGGCGTTAAACATGTTTTATTCGTTCCGGAGGCAAGTGTTCATGTTTCTGAATAATAATGAACAACAGTTAAATGAGCATTTTAAAATGAGGCCTGGGGAGGGGCTCTATGCAGGGTTTGCCAGCACAGATAGTCTAAGGTGTTTTTAGTGTGGGGATTTGGGGCATAAGAGTTTTGCGTGTCCACATAAAGGCCCTAGACAAGGTGAGGGTACAAGCACCAGTGGGGGAAATTGACGTCAACGTGCAGGGGGCCATGAGACGCAGGCTGAGACTCGGCCAAGTCATGTTATAGATGGTGGTGTAGATGAGGCTGGGTCTAGTCATGTTATAGATGGTGGTGTAGATGAGGCTGGGCCTAGTAATGTTATAGATGGTGGTGTAGATGAGGCTGGGTCTAGTCATGTTATAGATGGTGGTGTAGATGTGGCTGGGTCTAGTCATGTTATAGATGGTGGTGTAGATGAGGCTGGGTCTAGTCATGTTATAGATGGTGGTGTAGATGAGGCTGGGTCTAGTCAGGTTATAGATGGTGGTGTAGATGAGGCTGGGTCTAGTCATGTTATAGATGGTGGTGTAGATGAGGCTAGGTCTAGTCAGGTTATAGATGGTGGTGTAGATGAGGCTGGGTCTAGTCATGTTATAGATGGTGGTGTAGATGAGGCTGGGTCTAGTCAGGTTATAGATGGTGGTGTAGATGAGGCTGGGTCTAGTCATGCTATAGATGGTGGTGTAGATGAGGCTAGGTCTAGTCAGGTTATAGCTGGTGGTGTATATGAGGCTGGGTCTAGTCAGGTTATAGATGGTGGTGTAGATGAGGCTGGGTCTAGTCAGGTTATAGATGGTAGTGTAGATGAGGCTGGGTCTAGTCAGGTTATAGATGGTAGTGTAGATGAGAGTGGGTCTAGTCAGGTTATAGATGGTGGTGTAGATGAGGCTGGGTCTAGTCATGCTATAGATGGTGGTGTAGATGAGGCTGGGTCTAGTCATGCTATAGATGGTGGTGTAGATGAGGCTGGGTCTAGTCATGTTATAGATGGTGGTGTAGATGAGGCTGGGTCTAGTCAGGTTATAGATGGTGGTGTAGATGAGGCTGGGTCTAGTCATGTTATAGATGGTGGTGTAGATGAGGCTGGGTCTAGTCAGGTTATAGATGGTGGTGTAGATGAGACTGGGTCTAGTCAGGTTATAGCTGGTGGTGTATATGAGGCTGGGTCTAGTCAGGTTATAGCTGGTGGTGTAGATGAGGCTGGGTCTAGTCAGGTTATAGATGGTGGTGTAGATGAGGCTGGGTCTAGTCAGGTTATAGATGGTAGTGTAGATGAGGCTGGGTCTAGTCAGGTTATAGATGGTAGTGTAGATGAGGCTGGGTCTAGTCAGGTTATAGATGGTGGTGTAGATGAGGCTGGGTCTAGTCATGCTATAGATGATGGTGTAGATGAGGCTGGGTCTAGTCATGTTATAGATGGTGGTGTAGATGAGGCTGGGTCTAGTCATATTATAGATGGTGGTGTAGATGAGGCAGGGTCTAGTCATGTTATAGATGGTGGTGTAGATTAGGCTGGGCCTAGTCAGGTTATAGATGGTGGTGTAGATGAGGCTGGGTCTAGTCAGGCTATAGATGGTGGTCTAGATGAGGCTGGGTCTAGTCAGGTTATAGATGGTGGTGTAGATGAGGCTGGGTCTAGTCAGTCTATAGATGGTGGTGTAGATGAGGCTGGATCTAGTCAGGTTATAGATGGTGGTGTAGATGAGGCTGGGTCTAGTCAGTCTATAGATGGTGGTGTAGATGAGGCTGGGTCTAGTCAGGTTATAGATGGTGGTGTAGATGAGGCTGGGTCTAGTCATGTTATAGATGGTGGTGTAGATGAGGCTGGGTCTAGTCAGGCTATAGATGGTGGTGTAGATGAGGCTGGGTCTAGTCATGTTATAGATGGTGGTGTAGATGAGGCTGGGTCTAGTCAGGTTATAGATGGTGGTGTAGATGAGGCTGGGTCTAGTCATGTTATAGATGGTGGTGTAGATTAGGCTGGGCCTAGTCAGGTTATAGATGGTGGTGTAGATGAGGCTGGGTCTAGTCAGGCTATAGATGGTGGTCTAGATGAGGCTGGGTCTAGTCAGGTTATAGATGGTGGTGTAGATGAGGCTGGGTCTAGTCAGTCTATAGATGGTGGTGTAGATGAGGCTGGATCTAGTCAGGTTATAGATGGTGGTGTAGATGAGGCTGGGTCTAGTCAGTCTATAGATGGTGGTGTAGATGAGGCTGGGTCTAGTCAGGTTATAGATGGTGGTGTAGATGAGGCTGGGTCTAGTCATGTTATAGATGGTGGTGTAGATGAGGCTGGGTCTAGTCAGGTTATAGATGGTGGTGTAGATGAGGCTGGGTCTAGTCAGGTTATAGATGGTGGTGTAGATGAGGCTGGGTCTAGTCAGGTTATAGATGGTGGTGTAGATGAGGCTGGGTCTAGTCAGGCTATAGATGGTGGTGTAGATGAGGCTGGGTCTAGTCAGGTTATAGATGGTGGTGTAGATGAGGCTGGGTCTAGTCATGTTATAGATGGTGGTGTATATGAGGCTGGGTCTAGTCAGGCTATAGATGGTGGTGTAGATGAGGCTGGGTCTAGTCAGGCTATAGATGGTGGTGTAGATGAGAATGGGTCTAGTCCGATTAAAGATGGTGATGTAGATGAGGCTGGGTCTAGTCATGTTATAGATGGTGGTGTAGATGAGGCTGGGTCTAGTCAGGTTATAGATGGTGGTGTAGATGAGGCTGGGTCTAGTCAGGTTATAGATGGTGGTGTAGATGAGGCTGGGTCTAGTCAGGCTATAGATGGTGGTGTAGATCAGGCTGGGTCTAGTCATGTTATAGATGAGGCTGGGTCTAGTCAGGTTATAGATGGTGGTGTATATGAGACTGGGTCTAGTCAGGCTATCAATGGTGGTGTAGATGAGGCTGGGCCTAGTCATATCAGTGATGGTGGTGTAGATGAGGCTGGGTCTAGTCAGGCTATAGATGGTGGTGTATATGAGGCTGGGTCTAGTCAGGTTATAGATGGTGGTGTAGATGAGGCTGGGCCTAGTCAGGCTATAGATAGTGGTGTAGATGAGGCTGGGTCTAGTCATGTTATAGATGAGGCTGGGTCTAGTCAGGTTATAGATGGTGGTGTAGATGAGGCTGGGTCTAGTCATGTTATAGATGAGGATGGGTCTAGTCAGGCTATAGATGGTGGTGTATATGAGGCTGGGTCTAGTCAGGCTATAGATGGTGGTGTAGATGAGGCTGGGTCTAGTCAGGTTATAGATGGTGGTGTATATGAGGCTGGGTCTAGTCAGGTTATAGATGTTGGTGTAGATGAGGCTGGGTCTAGTCATGTTATAGATGAGGCTGGGTCTAGTCAGGCTATAGATGGTGGTGTATATGAGGCTTGGTCTAGTCAGGTTATAGATGGTGGTGTAGATGAGGCTGGGTCTAGTCATGTTATAGATGGTGGTGTAGATGAGGCTGGGTCTAGTCAGGTTATAGATGGTGGTGTAGATGAGGCTGGGTCTAGTCAGGTTATAGATGGTGGTGTAGATGAGACTGGGTCTAGTCAGGTTATAGATGGTGGTGTATATGAGGCTGGGTCTAGTCATGTTATAGATGGTGGTGTATATGAGGCTGGGTCTAGTCATGTTATAGATGGTGGTGTAGATGAGGCTGGGTCTAGTCAGGCTATAGATGGTGGTGTAGATGAGGCTGGGTCTAGTCAGGTTATAGCTGGTGGGATAGATGAGGCTGGGTCTAGTCAGGTTATAGATGAGGCTGGGTCTAGTCAGGCTATAGATGGTGGTGTAGATGAGGCTGGGTCTAGTCAGGCTATAGATGGTGGTGTAGATGAGGCTGGGTCTAGTCAGGCTATAGATGGTGGTGTAGATGAGGCTGGGTCTAGTCAGGTTATAGCTGGTGGTATAGATGAGGCTGGGTCTAGTCAGGTTATAGATGAGGCTGGTTCTTGTCAGGCTATAGATGGTGGTGTAGATGAGGCTGGGTCTAGTCATGTTATAGATGGTGGTTTAGATGATATTTAGAGCTGAAATCAGTGGTTACACATTGTGCTAACTTAGCTACTTTTTCCACAACGTCTAAACAGCAACGATATTTTTCTGACACGTTTTCTGACACACATATTCTGACCAAATAGCTATTCATAAACATAACTAAAAAATACATGTTGTATAGGAAATGATAGATCCATTAGTTCTTAATGAAATCGCAGTGTTAGAATTCTAAAAAATAACTTCATTACGACATCCAGCTTCGGTATAGCTGAGTACCCCAAAGTTGGGTGCCGGCGACTAGTTCACATGCACGACAGATATATGAAATAGCATCATAAAATGTTTCTTACTTTTGGTGATCTTCCATCAGAATGTTGGACAAGGTGTCCTTTGTCAAGAACAATCGTTGTTTGGATTTAGAACGTTCATTTTCCCTCTTGAATTAGCAAGCGCACTTGCCAAGTGGCACAAAGCTCTCCATGTCAACAAACGGAAGAGAACGGAACACGGCAAAACTCCCGAAAAATTTTCAATAATCTGATGAAACTATATTGAAAAAACATACTTTACGATGATATGGTCACATGTATCAAATAAAATCAAAGCCGGAGATATTAGTCACCTATAACGGCAGCTAAACAGAAGGCAAATCCATGTCCCCTTTCGCGCTCTCCAGAAAACAGGAAATGGGCGGACACGTCATACAAAGAGCTTGTATTCCACTTCAGACCAAGATAAACACGAAATTTCTTCTCTCACCGCCTCTTGACATCCAGGGGAAGGTGTATGAAGTGCACGTATACTAATACGTATCATGCCCATTTATAGGCAGGAAGTAGAACAGAGCATCGATTTCAGACTTTCCACTTCCAGGTCAGGAAGTTTGTGCCAAATGAGTTCTGTTTGACTCACAGATATAATTCAAACGGTTTTAGAAACTAGAGAGTGTTTTCTATCCAATAGTAATAATAATATGCATATTGTACGAGCAAGAATTGAGTACGAGGCCGTTTGAAATGGGCACCTTTAATCAGAGCTACTCAATACTGCCCCTGCAGCCATAAAAAGTTAATTGAAATATTGCCAGTGATACGGGGAAGATGAATCTTTAAATATGTAAAACCAAAAAAAAACAGGTGTTGTTTCTGCAGAAGACTCATAGTGATGTGGTGAATGAAGTCGACTGGGGGCTCTGGTGGAAAGGTCAAGTGTGTTGAGACATGGGACAAATTTTAGTTCAGGGGTGACAGTCCTTTTTGTATCGGGTCTGCCTGTAAAAATGTGCTCCTCAAAGGTGGTGTGTAGGGTTAGGCTGCTTGTTGTAAAAGAATAACTTAACAACATGGGTTTTGTCCTTATAAATGTATATGCGCCTAACACAGGGAGGGGGAATCTATTTGGCTGTCTTAGACAGGAACTCTCACAGGTAGCGCCTGAGGAGACGCTGGTGGTCGGCGGGGACTGGAACTGTACAATGGATTTTACGAAAGACAGAAATAGGGAGGAGCCTCATTCAGGCAGTGTTAGGGACATCATTAACCAGTTTGACCTAGTGGATGTTTGGAGAACTAGACGATGTTTGGAGAACTAGACGTTGGAGAACAAGACAGTATACATGGGTGAAGGTTTTTGGGGATAGGGTGAGTGCAGCCCGACTTGATCGTTTATACATGTCCAGGAATAAGAGCAATAGGCTGTTGGGCGCTACCATTCTCCCTTTGGGTTTTTCAGATCATCACATAACCATGGCTTGGCTGTCTATTTCACCAGGGCCTCGGCAGGCATCCTATTAGAAGTTTAATGTAAAGCTCTTACAATTTGCCACTGTTTGCTCAGGTTACCAGACGTTTTGGGAAAGGTGGGGGCAGCAAAGAGATGAGTATGGGTCTCTGAGTCAATGGTGGGGCAAGGCGATGTAGGCCTCCAGGCTAATTTAGCTTAATTACGTAGGGACCTGGGCAGTTTTTTGCTCAGGTCTTGTTTGCAGAACTACCTAAGCTTTCTCTGGCACAGAGGGACGAAATGGACGCTTCCCTGTTGTCCAATGAACTGGCAGAGGCCGTAACCCAGGTATCCTTCAGATGTGCACCGGGGGTCGATGGACTCCCACTACGAAATTCTGGGGAATACTGGACTTCTTTTTCATGTTGCGTGTTGCGTGAGTGCGTCAGTGTGGGTGAGTTGCTGATGAGCTGTCGTCAGCCGGCTCTGACTCTTCTTCCAAGAAAACTTATGTGAACTTAAGAACTGGAGGCCTGTGGCATTGCTCTGTGCAGACTACATGATATTTGCCAAGGTCCTTTCTAACAGACTGAAGTCCTATTTGGACTCTATAGTACACAAGGACCAGACATATTGTGTACCGGGACGTTCAATCACGGACAACTTGTTCTTAATTACGGACATGATGGACTTGTCGAGAGTTTCTAATATGAACTTTGGACTGCTCTTTTCAGACCAAGAGAAGTCTTTTGACGGAGTGGACCATGGGTATCTGTTTAATGGGATGTCTGTGTTTGGGTTTGGGAAAAGATTTTGACCTGTGTGAACCTGTTGTATGCTGGGGCGTCATGTATGGTCAAGGTGGGGGGGGGGGGGGGGGGGGCTCAGTAGGCCAGTCTGGGTGAGAAAGGGAATTAGACAAGGATGTCCTCAATCGAGGCAGTTATATACACTAGCCATTCAGCCTTTTGGACCTGCTATGGAGGAGACTACAGAGAATGTTGACAGGTATAGCAGTGTCGGTGTATGCAGATTACATTTCTGTTATGGTCAGGAATGGGCAGGATATGGGGCAAGAGCGACAACCTGGCGGCATCCTCCATGTGGCATAAACTGGCTGTCCTCAACCTTCCCGCCGGTCTGCTCGCAGACCTGCAACACAAGCTGATGGATTTTTCCATCACTGGTTGAGGGTGGCAGTGTTGTACATATCCGTCCACGAAGGAGGACAGGTCCTGGTGGAACTGGAGAGCAGGGTGAGTGAATTCCGACTAAAGGCAGAGACTGCTGTACCATACTGGTGTTGGCTTGAGGGAACCAGGAAGTGCACTGCTGAGGAGAGCTGGCGGATTAGGGTTGGACTGGCAGCTGTTCCTCATGAAGCTGGAGAGGCTGAGTACATCAGGTCTCTCTGATTTTTACTCTGCGGTGCTGAGGACCTGGCAGCTGCTAAGGAGCACACGAGAAGGGGGTGTGTAGCCTGGGCTGTGGGTGTGGGAGGAGCCTGTCTTACACAACCCAGCCATCCTTTTGAGATCAGTTCAGTCTGCCACCCTGCAAACTGATGGCAGCGGGTTTACTAAGGCTGTGTGACCTGCGACTGCTAGGAGAGGAGGGGTGGGAAACTCTGTTTCTGGCGCAAAAAACAGGACTAACATCTCTTAGGCTGCTGGAGAGATTCCTGGAGGAGGTCCAGGAGGCACTGTCTGAGCCGGTAAGGGGGGTGTTTGAACGACGTAAGGTGGAGGGGACATTGGTAGAAGGAGACGTCAGAGACTGAGGACTGGTAAGGGGGTCTGGAGGACTTCTTGGACTTTAACACTCCGAGCCTGGGGGAGTTTGAGGGGGTGGGAGGTAAAGCCCTCTTCAACCTCTGCATTAAGGCGAGGAACATTGGGCGCCTAACAGTAGTGAAGGCACATCAGTGGCAGGGGGTATGTGGGGTGGAGAGTATGGTGGGTTTTAGATGGAGCGTGCTCTACAAACCCCCAGTACCAATGAGGTCAGTGGACCTCCAGTGGAGGTTTCTACATGGAGCCCTGGCCACTAACAGCTGGTTGGCACGAGTCAACCCGGGAATTGGACAGGGGTGTCCTTTCTGTGTCATCAGTGAAACTATGATTCATTTTATGTTTTGCTCAGACAAAGTTGGCAATTTGGCTAACAAGGAGGAACAGGGTCAAAGGTGGGGGGATAACAGACCCTTTACTATTGGTTAATGGGATGGTCTCTGCGTGCCTTAGGGTGGAATTCGAGTTCTATTAAATTATAAAAAGTGTGGAGATGTTTCAGGAGATATGGTGTGTTGGGGGTCTGTCTGTATAGCTGGGGAAGATGTTTCAGGAGATATGGTGTGTCTTGGGGCTGTCTGTATATCTGGGGAAGATGTTTCAGGAGATATGGTGTGTCGGGGGGCTGTCTGTATAGCTGGGGAAGATGTTTCAGGAGATATGGTGTGAGGGGGGGGGCTGTCTGTATAGCTGGGGAAGATGTTTCAGGAGATATGGTGTGTTGGGGGGGCTGTGTCTGTATAGCTGGGGAAGATGTTTCAGGAGATATGGTGTGTTGGGGGGGCTGTGTCTGTATAGCTGGGGAAGATGTTTCAGGAGATATGGTGTGTTGGGGGGGCTGTATGTATAAGTGGGGAAGATGTTTCAGGAGATATGGTGTGTTGGGGGGGGCTGTCTGTATAAGTGGGGAAGATGTTTCAGGAGATATGGTGTGTTGGGGGGGGCTGTCTGTATAAGTGGGGAACATGTTTCAGGAGATATGGTGTGTTGGGGGGGGGGGGGGGCTGTCTGTATAAAATAAAACATTCAGATGGGCAAAAGAACACAGACACTGGACAGAAGAAGATTGGAAAAAAAGTGTTATGGACAGACGAAGTTTGAGGTTTTCGGATCACAAAGAAGAACATTCATGAGATGCAGAAAAAATGAAAAGAATCTGGAGGAGTGAAGCATGGTGGAGGAAATGTGATGGTCTGGGGGTGCTTTGATGGTGTTAAAGTGGGAGATTTGTACAGGGTAGTGGGGATCTTGAAGAAGGAAGGCTATCACTCCATTTTGCAACGCCATGCCATACCCTGTGGATGGTGCTTAATTTGAGCCAATTTTCTCCTACAACAGGACAGGACCCAAAGCACAGCTCCAAACTATGCAATAACTATTAGGTAAGAAGCAGTCAGCTGGTATTCTGTCTATAATGGAGTGACCGGATCTCAACCCTAGTGAGCTGTTGTGGGAGCAACTTGACCGTTTGGTACGTAAGAAGTGTGAAAATTTAAAAAAAAGGTTACGATCCTTAATTAAATGAGATACGCATGGTCAACGCAGAGATACGACGTGTGTCACTGTCACGCCCTGGCCTTATTATTCTTTGTTTTCTTGATTATTTTAGTTAGGTCAGGGTGTGACATGGGTAATGTTTATGTTTTGTTGGTTTTGGATGTTTATTTGGTAAAGGGGTTATGGGGTGTAAAATATGGTTTTGTGTTTTAGTGTAGATGTCTAGCGTTGTCTATGTTGGTGAGTGATCTAGAAGAGTCTATGGTTACCTGAATGAGTTCCCAATTAGAGACAGCTGATGTCGGTTGTCTCTGATTGGGAGCCTTATTTAGGGTAGCCATAGGCTCTCATTAATTGTGGGTAATTGTCTATGTCAGAACGTTTGTAGCATGTCTGTCTATGCACAACGTTTGTAGCTTCACGGTCGTTTTGTTATTTTGTATAGTTTGTATTAAGTGTTCGTCTTTCATTTAAATAAATTCATTATGACTGCATACCTTGACGCATATTGGTCCGACCCATGCTTCTCCTCTTCAGACGAAGAGGAGGAGAACGATCGTGACAGAATTACCCACCTTAGGACCAAGCGGCATGACCAGCGGCAACAGGAGAAATACAAGGATTCATGGACATGGGAGGAAATTTTAGACCGGGAGGTACCAGGAGAATATAACCGCCCCAAAGCTGAGCTGGAGGCAGCGAAAGCAGAGAGGTGGCGATATGAGGAGCTAGCTCGGAGACAGGAAAAGGAACCTACAAAGGATCTGGGCTACACTACGTGGGAGGAGATCGACAGGTGGGCGATCAACCCAGGGAGAGTGCCGGAGCCCGCCTGGGATTCTCTGGCGCAGTGCGAGGAGGGATACCGGCGAATGGAGGCAGCACGACGAAGCGGTAGGAAGCCTGTGGGAAAACCCAAAAAATTTCTTTGGGGGGGGCTTAAAGGGAGAGTGGCGAAGTCAGGTAGGAAACCTGCGCCTACTCCCTGTAATTACCGTGGAGAGCGAGAGTACGGGCAGACACCGTGTTACGCAGTAGAGCGCACGGTGTCTCCTGTACGTGTGCATAGCCCGGTGCGGGTTATTCCACCTCCCCGCACTGGCAGGGCTAGATTGAGTATTGAGCCGGATGTCATGAAGCCGGCCCTACATATCTGGCCACCAGTGCGTCTCCTCGGGCCGGTTTACATGGCACCAGCCTTACGCATGGTGTCCCCGGTTCGCCTACATAGCCCGGTGCGGGTTATTCCACCTCCCCGCACTGGTCGGGCAACGGGGAGCATTCAACCAGGTAAGGTTGGTCAGGCTCAATGCTCAAGGGAGCCAATACGCCTGCACGGTCCGGTATTTCCGGCGCCACCTCCCCGCCCCAGTTCAGTGCCACCAGTGCCTACACCACGTAACAGGCTTCCAGTGTGTCTCCAGAGCCCTGTTCCTCCTCCACGCACTCGTCCTATGGTGCGTGTCTCCAGCCCGGTATCACCAATTCCGGCACCACGCACTAAGCCTCTTGTGCGTCTCCAGAGTCCTGTGCATCCTGTTGCTGCTCCCCGCATTAGCCCTGAGATGCGTGTCCCCAGTCCGGTACCACCAGTTCCGGCCCCACGCACTAGGCCTAATGTGCGTCCCCAGGGTCCAGTATGCCCTGTTGCTGCTCCCCGCACTAGCCCTGAGATGCGTGTCCCCAGCCCGGTGCCACCAGTCCCGGCACCACGCACCAGGCCTACAGTGCGCCTCAGCCGGCAGGAGTCTGCCGTCTGCACAGCAATGACTGAACTGCCCGTCTCCCCAGCGCCATCTGAGCCATCCGTCTCCCCAGCGCCATCTGAGCCATCCGTCTCCCCAGCGCCATCTGAGCCATCCATCTGCAATGAGCCTGCAAAGCCGCCCGTCTGCCATGAGCCTGCAAAGCCGCCCGTCTGCCATGAGCCCACTGAGCCGTCCGCCAGACAGGAGCCGCTAGAGCCGCCAGCCAGACAGGAGCCGCTAGAGCCGTCCGTCAGACAGGATCTGCCAGAGCCGCCAACCAGACAGGATCTGCCAGAGCCGCCAACCAGACAGGATCTGCCAGAGCCGCCAACCAGACAGGAGCAGCCAGATCAGTCAGCCAGCCATGAGCAGCCAGATCCGTCAGCTAGCCATGAGCAGCCAGATCCGTCAGCCAGCCATGAGCAGCCAGATCCGTCAGCCAGCCATGAGCAGCCAGATCCGTCAGCTAGCCATGAGCAGCCAGATCCGTCAGCTAGCCATGAGCAGCCAGATCCGTCAGCTAGCCATGAGCAGCCAGATCCGTCAGCTAGCCATGAACAGCCAGATCCGTCAGCTAGCCATGAGCAGCCAGATCCGTCAGCCAGCCATGGGCCATCCCTCAGTCCGGAGCTGCAGTCCCTCAGTCCGGAGCTGCCATTCTTCAGTCCGGAGCTGCCCCTTACCCTGGTGCTGCCCCTTACCCTGGTACTGTCCCTGACCCTAGTACTGCCCCTGACCCTGGTACTGCCCCTGACCCTGGTACTGCCCCTGACCCTGGTACTGCCCCTTAGTCTGGAACTGCCCCTGAATGCAATGAGGTTAATGTGGAGGGGGGTCGTTTGGAGGAGGCCTAGGAGGTGGTTAGGTACTGTGGTGACGTGGGGACTACGACCAGAGCCGGAGCCGCCACCGTGGAGGGGAGCCCACCCAGACCCTCCCCTAGACTGTGTATGGTGCGCCCGGAGTTCGCGCCTCAAGGGGGGGGTTATGTCACGCCCTGGCCTTATTATTCTTTGTTTTCTTGATTATTTTAGTTAGGTCAGGGTGTGACATGGGTAATGTTTATGTTTTGTTGGTTTTGGATGTTTATTTGGTAAAGGGGTTATGGGGTGTAAAATATGGTTTTGTGTTTTAGTGTAGATGTCTAGCGTTGTCTATGTTGGTGAGTGATCTAGAAGAGTCTATGGTTACCTGAATGAGTTCCCAATTAGAGACAGCTGATGTCGGTTGTCTCTGATTGGGAGCCTTATTTAGGGTAGCCATAGGCTCTCATTAATTGTGGGTAATTGTCTATGTCAGAACGTTTGTAGCATGTCTGTCTATGCACAACGTTTGTAGCTTCACGGTCGTTTTGTTATTTTGTATAGTTTGTATTAAGTGTTCGTCTTTCATTTAAATAAATTCATTATGACTGCATACCTTGACGCATATTGGTCCGACCCATGCTTCTCCTCTTCAGACGAAGAGGAGGAGAACGATCGTGACAGTCACCTCCACTTTTTATACTCTGCTAATGGAGTTGTCTCTCTCTCTCTCTCTCTCTCTCTCTCGTTTCATATGATTTATTTTTAGACTGTCCTTTTTGTCATTTATTGAAGGTGTTCTTCAATGTGTTTCTATTGGCTTTGGAAGTAAAGGCCGAAATCAATATATATATAATTTTTTTATATACCTATACATTAAAAATCAAGTAGCTAAATCAATATCATGACCGTCTTAAAACATATTTCATCTTAGCACTCACCTCTCCTCTCAACGTCTTAGACTCCAAGGAAGTATAGTTCACCTGAAGGTTTATTGAAGAAACCTCAAGTGGATAAAGGATAAAGACCTAACAGCTGGATGGGGATAGATACACAAGATATTGTGTTTAATAAACCAGGAATTTATGTTTGGAAACTGAATGTTCGAATGAAGAAGAAACTTCCTTATACAATACGCCCTTTAAAGCTTGACTTTTAAATTAGCTTTGCGAAAAGAGAACGAGCCGTCTAGCTAATACGAGTAAATATGAATATCGCACAATCATAATGAGCCAAATGACTGTCACTTTTAGTAATTAAACTTGATTGATTCTCTGCATTATTGTTATTAATTGTGTCATGAAATATTCATTATGTAAATTGAGAGGTTGGGGTTCTGAGGAGTTTGAATTCCACCAATCAGCTGTAAAGTCATTAACTGGAACAAGGGAAGGGTTTCCTGTGAATAATGTCATTCGGTGGCCCACTGCAATAGTTCATCTTAGCCGTGCTGGGAGAACCCAGGCCGCAGTTGTTGGGTGTTGCTGGAGGAGAAGGTAACTGGTAATTGATGAAATTGTCGATCAGACGATTGATTTCAGAGCGGAGTGAGACATAGCAGTTTGTTTCCAGCAGCATAGACAGAGACACACACAGAGACACACACAGAGCATAGACAGAGACACACAGAGACACACACAGAGACAAACACAGAGCATAGACAGAGACACACACAGAGACACACACAGAGACACACACAGAGCATAGACAGACACACACAGAGACACACACAGAGACACACACAGAGCATAGACAGAGACACACACAGAGACACACACAGAGCATAGACAGAGACACACACAGAGACACACACAGAGACACACACAGAGACACACACAGAGCATAGACAGAGACACACACAGAGACAAACACAGAGCATAGACAGAGACACACACAGAGACACACACAGAGCATAGACAGACACACACACAGCATAGACAGAGACACACACAGAGCATAGACAGACACACACACAGCATAGACAGAGACACACACAGAGCATAGACAGAGACACACACAGAGCATAGACAGAGACACACACAGAGACACACACAGAGCATAGACAGAGACACACAGAGAGACACACACAGAGCATAGACAGACACACACAGAGACACACAGAGACACAAACAGAGCATAGACAGAGACACACACAGAGACACACACAGAGCATAGACAGAGACACACAGAGCATAGACTGAGACACACACAGAGACACACACAGAGCATAGACAGACACACACAGAGCATAGACAGAGACACACACACAGACACACACAGAGCATAGACTGAGACACACACAGAGACACACGAAGCATAGACAGAGACACACACAGAGACACACACAGAGACACACGAAGCATAGACAGAGACACACACAGAGACACACACAGAGACACACGAAGCATAGACAGAGACACACACAGAGACACACACAGAGCATAGACAGAGACACACACAGAGACACGCACAGAGCATAGACAGACACACACACAGAGACACACACAGAGCATAGACAGAGACACACACAGAGACACACACACAGAGCATAGACAGAGACACACACAGAGACACACACAGAGCATAGAAAGAGACACACAGAGCATAGACAGAGACACACACAGAGCATAGACTGAGACACACGAAGCATAGACAGAGACACACACAGAGCATAGACAGAGACACACACAGAGCATAGACAGAGACACACACAGAGACACACACAGAGCATAGACAGAGACACACACAGAGACACACGAAGCATAGACAGAGACACACACAGAGCATAGACAGAGACACACAGAGCATAGACAGAGAGACACAGAGCATAGACTGAGACACACACAGAGCATAGACTGAGACACACACAGAGCATAGACAGAGACACACAGAGCATAGACAGAGACACACAGAGCATAGACAGAGACACACACAGAGACACACACACACAGCATAGACAGAGACACACACAGAGACACACACAGAGCATAGACAAAGACACACACAGAGACACACACAGAGCATAGACAGAGACACACACAGAGACACACACAGAGCATAGACAGAGACACACACAGCATAGACAGAGACACACACAGAGCATAGACAGAGACACACACAGAGACACACACAGAGCATAGACAGAGACACACACAGCATTGACAGAGACACAAACACAGCATAGACTGAGACACACACAGAGACACACACACACAGCATAGACAGAGACAGAGACACACACAGAGACACACACACACAGCATAGACAGAGACACACACAGAGACACACACAGAGCATAGACAAAGACACACACAGAGACACACACAGAGCATAGACAGACACACACAGAGCATAGACAGAGACACACACAGCATAGACTGAGACACACACACAGCATAGACTGAGACACACACACAGCATAGACTGAGACACACACAGAGCATAGACAGACACACACAGAGCATAGACAGACACACACAGCATAGACAGACACACACAGAGACACACACGCACAGCATAGACAGACACACACAGAGAAACACACACATCAGACTGAAACACACACAGAGACACACACACAGCATAGACAGACACACACACACACACAGCATAGACAGACACACACACACAGAGACACACACACACATCATAGACTGAGACACACACAGAGACACACACACAGCATAGATTGAGACACACACAGAGACACACACACAGCATAGACAGACACACACACACACACACACACACACACACACACAGTATAGACCGAGACACACACAGAGACACACACAGCATAGACAGACACACACACACACACACACACACACACACACACACACACACACACACACACACACACACAAAGCATAGACAGAGACACACAAACAGTATAGACAGAGACACACAGCAAGTGTCAGATTGACACACCAAATTGTAGTTGTGGAGGATCTGTGTGTGTGTGTGTGTGTGTGTGTGTGTGTGTGTGTGTGTGTGTGTGTGTGTGTGTGTGTGTGTGTGTGTGTGTGTGTGTGTGTGTGTGTGTGTGTGTGTGTGTGTGTGTGTGTGTGTGTGTGTGTGTGTGTGTGTGTGTGTGTGTGTATTTCTTTGTTTGTTTGTTTCCACAGTACTACCTGTGCATCCAGGACAGTTCCTGCTTTTCTTGTTGAACACATGGAAAAGCTTTCCACAGAATGGTCAAAACCGGAAGAACTAGAAAATAGGGACGAAAGCAAACAGGAGTGAGGAAAACACCACTGGTAGACTTGACAAGACACAGTGGCAATAGACAAACAGAAAACACAGGTATAAATACACAGGGGACAATGGGGAAAATGGGAGACACCTGGAGGGGGGTGGAGATAAGCACAAGACAGGTGAAACAGATCAGGGAATGACAGTTCTCTCTGTCTCTCTGTCTCTCTTCTCTGTCTCTCTCTATCTCTCTCTCAATTCAATTCAATTCAAGGGGCTTTATTGGCATGGGAAACATGTGTTAACATTGCCAAAGCAAGTGAGGTAGATAATATACAAAAGTGAAACAAACAAAACGAATTAACAGTAAACATTACACATACAGAAGTTTCAAAACAATAAAGACATTATGAGTGTCATATTAAATATATACAGTGTTGTAACAATGTACAAATGGTTAAAGCACACAAGTTAAAATAAGTAAGCATAAATATGGGTTGTATTTACAATGGTGTTTGTTCTTCACTGGTTGCCCTTTTCTTGTGGCAACAGGTCACAAATCTTGCTGCTGTGATGCACACTGTGGAATTTCATCTCTCTCTCTCTCTCTCTTCTCTGTCTCTCTCTCTCTTCTCTGTCTCTCTCTTTCTCTCTTCTCTGTCTCTCTCTCTCTGTCTCTCTCTGTCTCTCTCTCTCTCTCTCTCTCTTCTCTGTCTCTCTCTCTCTCTTCTCTGTCTCTCTCTCTCTGTCTCTCTGTCTCTCTCTCTCTTCTCTGTCTCTCTCTCTCTGTCTCTCTCTCTGTCTCTCTCTCTCCCTTTCTCCCGGTCTCTCTCTCTCTCTCTCTTACAATTCAATTTAAGGGGCTTTATTGCCATGGGAAACATATGTAAACATTGCCAAAGCAAATGAAATAGAAATGTTAAAATATCATATTATATCTATATACAGTGTTTTAATGATGGGCAAATAGTTAAAGTACAAAAGGGAAAATAAATAAACATAAATATGGGTTGCATTTACAATGGTGTTTGTTCTTCACTGAAGGGGGCTTGGGAATGCCATCCTTTTAGGTGGCTCTTTTCTGGATTTTGATCATTAGCGGGTATCGGCCTAATTCTGCTCTGCATGCATTATTTGGTGTTTTACATTGTACACAGAGGATATTTTTGCAGAATTACGCATACAGTCTTTTTGGAATTTGTCCCATTTTCTGAATTCTTAGTTGGTTATTGGACCCCAGACCTCATAACCATGAAGCTCAATTCAGTTCTATAACTCATTCAAGTACTCTATGTTCCCTTTGATGGCATAGATGGCCCTTCTTGTCTCTCAGATCGTTCCACACTTTGTGGAAGTTACCTTTGGCACTGATGTTTAGGCAGAGGTATGTATGGTTTTTTGTGTGCTTTAGGGAAACGTTGTCTAGGTGGAATTTGTATTTTTGGTCTTACCGACTGGACCTTTTTTGAAACACCATTATTTTTTGTATTGCTGAGATTTACTACTACAGACCGTTCTAGTGTCCTCGCCGATTCAATGATATATATGTTGAAGAGGGTGGGGCTTAAGCTGCATCCCTGTCTCACCCCACGACCCTGTGGAAAG
Source organism: Salvelinus fontinalis (assembly GCF_029448725.1). Lineage (NCBI taxonomy): Eukaryota > Metazoa > Chordata > Actinopteri > Salmoniformes > Salmonidae > Salvelinus > Salvelinus fontinalis. The sequence continues at coordinate 37,774,149 of NC_074689.1, forward strand.
AAATGTGTGTTTTTTGCCAAATTTATTGTTTGTGTACATGGATTTTATAATGTCGTATGTTTTTGTCCCCCAACACCACTTTCCATTAGTTTGTATAGCAGACCCTCATGCCCAAAAAAAATAGCTTTTTGGAAGTCAACAAACCACGAAAAGACTTGTTTGTTTGTCAGTTAGGGTGTGAAGGGTGAATACATGAATACGTGGTCTGTCGTATGGTAATTATTTTTAATTTTTTTAACGATTTGACATTTGCTCAGTACATTGTGTTCATTGAGGAAATGTACGAGTCTGCTGTTATTGATAATGCAGAGAATTTTCCCAGGGTTGCTGTTGATGCGTATCCCACGCTAGTTACTGGGGTCAAATTTGTCTCCACTTTTGTGGATTGTGGTGATCAGTCCTTGGTTCCAAATATTGGGGAAGAGGCCAGAGCTAAAAATTATATTAAAGAGTTTTAGTATAGCCAATTGGAGTTTGTGGTCTGTATATTTTATAATTTCATTGAGGATACCATCAACACCACAGGCCTTTTCGAGTTGGAGGGTTTTTATTTTATCCTGTAGTTCATTTAATGTAATTGGAGAATCCAGCGGGTTCTGGTAGTCATTAATAGTTGATTCTAAGATCTGTGTTTAATCACGTCTATGTTTTTTCTGTTTGTTCTTTGTTATGGAGCCAAAAAGATTGGAGAAGTGGTTTATCCATACATCTCCGTTTTGGATAAATAACTCTTCGTGTTGATGTTCGTTTAGTGTTTTCCAATTTTCCCAGAAGTGGTCAAGTAGAATGTGATACACAGTAAAGTAAAAAGGGAAGGTTAAGCAGTGTGTCCTATTGGCTTCTTTCTTTTGACCATTTAGGCTGTGTACCAACAGCCTTACCTGGCTTCTCTTCCTCATTCCTCTAGGGACTAAGATTTAAAAGCACTGATGGATGAAAGCCTTCCTTGTCTTAAATGCTTTAGCTCTTTGGGGGAGCATCGATCATTCACACACTTCCTCGTTACAGGTCAGGCTTGGTGTTGAGCAGGTTTCTCCTTGATTCAGTTCCATTTGACACCCTATTCGCTTTGTAATGCGTTATTTGTGACCAGGGTTCCATAGGGCACTATATAGTGGCATACAGGCCATATGGGACACAAAACACTTCCAGGGATGTTTTTCTACTTCTGTTGTGTTCTGCCTCCTGGTACAGTCCATTCACCTATCAGTGATCCTAAAGGAAAGGAGATGAACAAAGGAAGTAGTGTTTGACGTTTAAGGAGGCAGTGGAAGTGTACAGGATAGGTTGAGTATCTCCCAATTGGGACCCTATTCCTTATATGGTGTAATACATTGGACCAGAGGGGCCCTGGTCAAAAGGAGTGCACTATAATGGGAAAATTAGGGACACCAAGGTTGTGTCAACAGATTGAGCTCCCTCTGCTCCCAAACCCCAGAGTAAAACTCTGACATCATCACACCCCAGGGTACAACTCTGACATCATCACACCCCAGGGAAAAACTCTCACCTCATCAAACCCCAGGGTACAACTCTCACCTCATCACACCCCAGGGTACAACTCTGACATCATCACACCCCAGGGTACAACTCTGACATCATCACACCCCAGGGAAAAACTCTCACCTCATCACACCCCAGGGTAAAACTCTCACCTCATCAACCCCAGGGTAAAACTCTGACATCATCACACCCCAGGGTAAAACTCTGACATCATCACACCCCAGGGTACAAACTCTCACCTCATCAATTCTGAAAAAGAAATGAGAGGGACCAAGGACGGATGAGGATTTTACAGCCAGTAATATTCTCAGAAACAGCTGTGAACTAATATGTCGTTTTCTCTCTGTTCTCCTTTATCTCCCCTCAACTGATGACATCACTCATTGCTGAATTCCTCAACCACAGGTAAGCACTCTCAGTTATGGCCTTGAGTCTGTGTGCATGTGGGTGTGTGTGCCGCTCCCATGTGTGTCAAGGAGCAGGAACTGTGTTGGATGGAAACACTGTGGCTGTCAGACGGAGGGGAAGAGAGAGAGAGGGAACTTATGGTGTCAGCCAAGTTTCTAATTCACCCGTTTATCGATCGGCTCCCTAATTAACGTCATTATTTATCTTTGAATCCCATGGACGGGGAGACGAGAAAGCGGAGTGCCTTCGGTCAAGAGTCAGAGGCTATGTGCCACATGTCAGCCTGTCCCCTATAGAGTGCATTCGGAAGGTATTCCGACCCCTTGACTTTTTCCCAAATTCTTTACGTTACAACCTTATTGTAAAATGGATTAAATAAAACATTTTCCTCATCAATCTGTACACAATACCCCATAATGACAAGGCAAAAACATTTTTTTCTCAATTCTAGCAGATGCATAAAATAAATACAGAAATACTTTATTTATATAAGTATTCAGACCCTTTGCTATGATACTCCAAAATGACCTCAGGTGCATTGTGTTTCCATTGATCATCCTTGAGATGTTTCTAAAACTGGATTGGAGTCCACCTGTGGTAAATTCAGTTAATTGTACATGATTTGGAAAGGTACCCACCTGTCTATAGAAGGGCCTACAGTTGACGGTGCATGTCAGAGCCAAAACCAAATCATGAGATCAAAGGAATTGTCCGTAGAGCTCCAAGACAGGATTGTGTCGAGGCACAGGTCTGGGAAAGGTTAGCAAAACATTTCTGCAGCATTGAAGGCCCCCAAGAACACAATGGCCTCCATCATTCTTAAATGGAAGAAGTTTGGAACCATCAAGACTCTTCCTAGAGCTGGCGCCCCAGCCAGAATGAGCAATCAGGGGAGAAGGGCCTTGGTCAGGGAGGTGACCAAGAACCCGATGGTCACTCTGAATGAGCTCCAGAGTTCCTCTGTGGAAGCCAGACAGAAGACACTCCTCAGTAAAAGGCACACGACCGTCTGCTTGGAGTTTGCCAAAAGGCACCGAAAGAAAAGAAAGATTCTCTGGTCTGATGAAAACAAGATTGAATTGTTTCGCCTGAATGCCAAGCGTCACACCTGGAGAAAACCTGGCACCATCCCTACGGTGAAGCATGGTGGTGGCAGCATCATGCTGTGAGGATGTTTTTCAGTGGCAGGAACTGGGAGACTTGTCAGGATCAATGGAAAGATGAACGGAGCAAATTACGGAGAGATCCTTGATGAAAACCTGCTTCAGAGCGCTCAGGACCTCAGACTGGGGCGAATGTTCACCTTCCAACAGGGCAAAGACCATAAGCACACAGCCAAGACAATGCATAAGTGGCTTCGAATGTCCTTTAGTGGCCCAGCCAGAGCCCGGACTTGAACTCAATCTAACATCTCTGCACAGACCTGAAAATAGTTGTGCAGCAACACTCCCAATCCAACCTGGCAGAGTTTGAGATGATCTGCAGAGAAGAATGAGAGAAACTCCCCAAACACAGGTGTGCCAAGCTTGTAGCGTCATACCCAAGAAGACTCAGGGCTGTAATCACTGCCAAAGGTGCTTCAACAAAGTACTGAGTAAAGGGTCTGAAAACTCATGTAAAAGTGATATTTCAGTTGTTTATTTTTAATAAATTTGTAAACAGATGTTCTGGGTGTTTATGCAGTAAACAGACTGGATGTTCTGGGTGTTTATGCAGTAAATTAATCCAAGCTCAGCATCGGGTGAGATTACAGTTGTCGGGATGTCAAGATGTTTTTTTTATATGTTTTAGTAAGAGCTACCACCCCGCCCTACCCCTAACACGCACGCACGCACACACACACACACACACGCACACACACACACACACACACACACACACACACACACACACACACACACACACACACACACACACCCCTCTAGAGGGAGAGGAATCACTGAGTATCTCTGAGACGGTGTTGTGGTTGTTTAATGCCCATCTCGCATTGAGGAACACACTCATCCAATCACCCACCGGCTATTGGAGCAAAGCCTCATGGGATGTATATGCCGTGTGTGTGTGTGTGTGTGTGTGTGTGTGTGTGTGTGTGTGTGTGTGTGTGTGTGTGTGTGTGTGTGTGTGTGTGTGTGTGTGTGTGTGTGTGTGTGTGTGTGTGTGTGTGTGTGTGTGTGTGTGTGTGTGCGTGCGTGCGTGCGTCGTGCGTGAACGTTGAGCGGAAGGAAGAGGGCGTTCCCAAACGGCATCCTATCGCCTTCATAGTGCACTTCTGTTAAAAGAGCTCTGGTTAACAGCAGGTCACTGCATAGGGAATAGAGTGCCGTTTGGGACTCAGAGAGTTGAGGGGGGACCATGAACATACCGCCACTCTGTTGAGATCATCCCTTTATTTAATTGCGTACAACAGCGAGGCATTATTTACCGGGGTAAACACCACGCCACGGCAGGAGGAATGTGCTGTGTGTCACCCGAGATTAAAGTTTGTTTACTTCAATGCTGTTAGGATTGTGTGTGCGTCAGCCAGCCAGCGAAATACGCATGAGCTGCTTAAGTGTGTGTGTGTGTGTGTGTGTGTGTGTGTGTGTGTGTGTGTGTGTGTGTGTGTGTGTGTGTGTGTGTGTGTGTGTGTGTGTGTGTGTGTGTGGGTGGGTGGGTGGGTGGGTGGGTGGGTGGGTGGGTGGGTGGGTGGGTGGGTGGGTGGGTCGGAAGGGAGAGAGGGGGTTAAGGTTAGGTAAAATAGGATTTTGATTGGTATAAATTGTTTGTCCCAGCACGGATAGTTAAACAAGACTGTGTGTGTGTGTGTGTGTGTGTGTGTGTGTGTGTGTGTGTGTGTGTGTGTGTGTGCACACTCATTTGATATGCCGGCTTCCCAGAAGATGTGTCTCAGGGGATTAAGACCTAATCAAATGGAGGTTTCTGAGGCAGAGAGCGGTGGCTGTGTGTCCTTCCCATCTCTCCTCTCTCAGCCCATTTCTCTCCTGACCTCTGTCTCTGTCTCTGTCTCTGTCTCTGTCTCTCTCTCTCTCTCTCTCTCTCTCTCTCTCTCTCTCTCTCTCTCTCCTCTCTCTCTCTCTCATTAAAGAGATTCTCCGGTACTTTGTATATTTTTTTGCCATTAGTTCTGTCAGTAGCGTTCACGAGACGTACCGCGTACTGAGTCATATATATTGCAGATATGTGCAGTATGTCGGAGGTAGCGGTCCTGCTGCTGGGTTGTTGCCCTCCTACGGCCTCCTCCACGTCTCTTGATGTACTGGCCTGTCTCCTGGTAGCGCCTGCATGCTCTGGACACTACGCTGACAGACACAGCAAACCTTCTTGCCACAGCTCGCATTGATGTGCCATCCTGGATGAGCTGCACTACCTGAGCCACTTGTGTGGGTTGTAGACTCCGTCTCATGCTACCACTAGAGTGCACCGCCAGCATTCAAAAGTGACCAAAACATCAGCCAGGAAGCATAGGAACTGAGAAGTGGTCTGTGGTCACCACCTGCAGAACCACTCCTTTATTGGGGGTGTCTTGCTAATTGCCTATAATTTCCACCTTTTGTCTATTCCATTTGCACAACAGCATGTGGAATTTATTGTCAATCAGTATTGCTTCCTAAGTGGACAGTTTGATTTCACAGAAGTGTGATTGACTTGGAGTTACATTGTGTTGTTTAAGTGTTCCCTTTATTTTTTTTGAGCAGTGTATATATATTCAGTGGATCCCCCCCCCCCCCCCCCTCTCATTATATGTCTCCATAAGTCTGAATTCCAACTACTGAGAATTGTTTTAGGAAAGACGTACATTTTCTAAGTCTGAATCGGCCAATATAGTATCATAAGGATTTCTTCATAAAAAAATACACTTCATATTTAATATTGTTGAATCATCCCAAAATCAGTCAAATAAATTGTAACCCATAGAAGAGATATCCCTGTTTGTTTGTTTTTTTAAATTCTCCATAGGCCAGGGTTTGGTGTGTACATCTCGTAAAGTCTATGTGGTATAGAAGAGAGAGGGAGTTGTTTAACCAGTCCAGCGTGACAGGAGGTTTCTGTGGACTGAAGAAGGTAAACGTTTATAAGTGTCAGAGATAAAACTTAATGGAGCAGAGTGAATAGCCCATATGTCAAGCTAGAGAACAAACACCTGGTCACACAATACAAACACATAATACATTGTAATGCATCACACCACTAGACAACGGGCACTTTCTACTGTGAATTCCAAATGGCACTCTATTCCCTATTGGGCCCTGGTCCAAAGTAGTGCACTATAAAGGGAATGGGGTGGCATTTAGGACGCACCCCTAGAGTTTACTCTATAATACATTATACCAACTAGGACGCTGTCCTGACAACCTGCAGATTGGAAGATCTAGGCTGTGTCCCAAATGGCATCCTATTCCACATATAGTGCACCACTTTGGAACGCTATTCCCTACGTAGTGCACTACTTTTGACAAGGGCCCATCTATAGTCTTTTAAGGGCCTGAGAGATATACTCCATTAAACAGAAGATGAGAGCTATGCTCCATTATAAAGATGATGAGAGCTATACTCCATTAAACAGATGATGAGAGCTATACTCCATTAAACAGATGATGAGAGCTATACTCCATTATAAAGATGATGAGAGCTATACTCCATTATAAAGATGATATGTGATGACGAGAGCTATACTCCATTAAACAGATGATGAGAGCTATACTCCATTATAAATATGATGAGAGCTATACTCCATTATAAATATAATGAGAGCTATACTCCATTATAAAGATGATGAGAGCTATACTCCATTATAAAGATGATGAGAGCTATACTCCATTATAAAGATGATGAGAGATATACTCCATTAAACAGATGATGAGAGCTATACTCCATTATAAATATGATGAGAGCTATACTCCATTATAAAGATGATGAGAGCTATACTCCATTATAAAGATGATGAGAGCTATACTCCATTAAACAGATGATATGTGATGAGAGCTATACTCCATTATACAGATGATATGTGATGAGAGCTATACTCCATTAAACAGATGATATGTGATGAGAGCTATACTCCATTAAACAGATGATATGTGATGAGAGCTATACTCCATTATACAGATGATATGTGATGAGAGCTATACTCCATTAAACAGATGATATGTGATGAGAGCTATACTCCATTATACAGATGATATGTGATGAGAGCTATACTCCATTAAACAGATGATATGTGATGAGAGCTATACTCCATTAAACAGATGATATGTGATGAGAGCTATACTCCATTAAACAGATGATATGTGATGAGAGCTATACTCCATTAAACAGATGATATGTGATGATGAGAGTTATACTCCATTAAACAGATGATGAGAGCTATACTCCATTATACAGATGATGAGAGATATACTCCATTATAAAGATGATGTGTGATGATGAGAGCTATACTCCATTATAAAGATGATGAGAGCTATACTTCATTATAAAGATGATGAGAGCTATACTCCATTAAACAGATGATGAGAGCTATACTCAATTATAAAGATGATATGTGATGATGAGCGCTATACTCAATGATAAAGATGATGAGAGATATACTCCATTATAAAGATGATGAGAGCTATACTCCATTATAAAGATGATGAGAGCTATACTCCATTAAACAAATGATGAGAGCTATACTCCATTATAAAGATGATGAGAGCTATACTCCATTATAAAGATGATTAGAGATATACTCCATTAAACAAATGATGAGGGCTATACTCCATTGTAAAGATGATGAGAGCTATACTCCATTATAAAGATGATGAGAGCTATACTCCGTTATACAGATGATTAGAGCTAAACTCCATTATAAAGATGATATGTGATGACGAGAGCTATACTCCATTATAAAGATGATGAGAGCTATACTCCATTGTAAAGATGATGAGAGCTATACTCCATTATAAAGATGATGAGAGCTATACTTCATTATAAAGATGATGAGAGCTATACTCCATTATACAGATGATGAGAGCTATACTCCATTATACAGATGATGAGAGCTATACTCCATTATACAGATGATGAGAGCTATACTCCATTATAAAGATGATGAGAGCTATACTCCATTAAACAGATGATGAGAGCTATACTCCATTATAAAGATGATGAGAGCTATACTCCATTATAAAGATGATGAGAGCTATACTCCATTATAAAGATGATGAGAGCTATACTCCGTTATAAAGATGATGAGAGCTATACTCCGTTATAAAGATGATGAGAGCTATACTCCGTTATAAATATGATGAGAGCTATACTCCATTATAAAGATGATGAGAGCTATACTCCATTATAAAGATGATGAGAGCTATACTCCATTATAAAGATGATGAGAGATATACTCCATTAAACAGATGATGAGAGCTATACTCCATTATAAATATGATGAGAGCTATACTCCATTATAAAGATGATGAAAGCTATACTCCATTATAAAGATGATGAGAGCTATACTCCATTATAAAGATGATGAGAGCTATACTCCATTATAAAGATGATGAGAGATATACTCCATTAAACAGATGATGAGAGCTATACTCCATTATAAAGATGATGAGAGCTATACTCCATTAAACAGATGATATGTGATGAGAGCTATACTCCATTATACAGATGATATGTGATGAGAGCTATACTCCATTAAACAGATGATATGTGATGAGAGCTATACTCCATTATACAGATGATATGTGATGAGAGCTATACTCCATTATACAGATGATATGTGATGAGAGCTATACTCCATTAAACAGATGATATGTGATGAGAGCTATACTCCATTAAACAGATGATATGTGATGAGAGCTATACTCCATTAAACAGATGATATGTGATGAGCTATACTCCATTAAACAGATGATATGTGATGATGAGAGTTATACTCCATTAAACAGATGATGAGAGCTATACTCCATTATACAGATGATGAGAGATATACTCCATTATAAAGATGATGTGTGATGATGAGAGCTATACTCCATTATAAAGATGATGAGAGCTATACTTCATTATAAAGATGATGAGAGCTATACTCCATTAAACAGATGATGAGAGCTATACTCAATTATAAAGATGATATGTGATGATGAGCGCTATACTCAATGATAAAGATGATGAGAGATATACTCCATTATAAAGATGATGAGAGCTATACTCCATTATAAAGATGATGAGAGCTATACTCCATTAAACAAATGATGAGAGCTATACTCCATTATAAAGATGATGAGAGCTATACTCCATTATAAAGATGATTAGAGATATACTCCATTAAACAAATGATGAGGGCTATACTCCATTGTAAAGATGATGAGAGCTATACTCCATTATAAAGATGATGAGAGCTATACTCCGTTATACAGATGATTAGAGCTATACTCCATTATAAAGATGATATGTGATGACGAGAGCTATACTCCATTATAAAGATGATGAGAGCTATACTCCATTGTAAAGATGATGAGAGCTATACTCCATTATAAAGATGATGAGAGCTATACTTCATTATAAAGATGATGAGAGCTATACTCCATTATACAGATGATGAGAGCTATACTCCATTATACAGATGATGAGAGCTATACTCCATTATACAGATGATGAGAGCTATACTCCATTATAAAGATGATGAGAGCTATACTCCATTAAACAGATGATGAGAGCTATACTCCATTATAAAGATGATGAGAGCTACACTCCATTAAACAGATGATTAGAGCTATACTCCATTATAAAGATGATGAGAGATATACTCCATTATACAGATGATGAGAGATATACTCCATTATAAAGATGATGAGAGCTATACTCCATTATAAAGATGATGAGAGCTACACTCCATTATAAAGATGATTAGAGCTATACTCCATTATAAAGATGATGAGAGCTATACTCCATTATAAAGATGATGAGACCTATACTCCGTTATAAAGATGATGAGAGCTATACTCCGTTATAAAGATGATGAGAGCTATACTCTGTTATAAAGATGATGAGAGCTATACTCCATTATAAATATGATGAGAGCTATACTCCGTTATACAGATGATGAGAGATATACTCCATTATAAAGATGATGAGAGCTATACTCCATTATAAAGATGATGAGAGCTACACTCCATTATACAGATGATATGTGATGATGAGAGCTATACTCCATTATACAGATGATGAGAGCTATACTCCATTATAAAGATGATGAGAGCTACACTCCATTATACAGATGATATGTGATGATGAGAGCTATACTCCATTATACAGATGATGAGAGCTATACTCCATTATAAAGATGAGAGATATACTCCATTATAAAGATGATGAGAGATATACTCCATTATAAAGATGATGAGAGCTATACTCCATTAAACAGATGATGAGAGCTATACTCCATTAAACAGATGATGAGAGCTATACTCCATTATAAATATGATGAGAGCTACACTCCATTATAAAGATGATATGTGATGATAAAGATGATAGCATCAATGTTCTAGGGCTGAGGTATTTAAGTATCGTTAGTACCAGGACCTTGATAGGCCAGTGGTACTCAAATACTAATAGTGCTATGACCTTGGCACTTTACTCTCCCATTGCGAGGAAGAGGAAGCAAGTCGCAAATAACCAGTGAAGACAAAAGTTTGCCGTATTTTGGGGAAACACTGTTTTGGGACGAGGGAACACCACTCGGCATAGAAACCCAAGAATGCCTTAGGGATGTATACCAAATGGAATCCTCTTCGCTAAAGTGAACTACATTTGGACGAAAAAAATAGGGCACTATATAAGGGATAGGATGCCATTTTGAAACTCGACCCTTTATTGATCCGATGTGGCCGCTGCTATTTCTGGAACAATGACATGAGGGGAGCATAATGGATTGTACAGGTCGTTTTATATAAAAAAAATATCCCGCTGTGTTTCCTCGAAGAGCACATTTAACTAAAAACAAACTGCTTGACACACCAGGCCTCCGATTCGACCACAGTAGGTTAAATCAGCTGTTATATCTGGGACAAAAGCCGGCATATTACTGCCCTGCTGCCCTCCACAAACAGTGTGTGCGAGTGTGCCAATAGAAACACAGCCTAAGTCCCATAAAGGAACCCTATTCCAGGCATACATAGTGTACTACAAGGGCCCTTGTCAAATGTAGCGCCCTTACATAAGGGAACAAGGTGGAATTTGGGACGTAAACACTTCTGCTTACTTCCTGTAATCGTTCCGACACTGTAATACCATTTGTAGAGAGACGTACAATTACCCCTTAGGAATAACTCACCACACGGAGAACAGGTAAGGCCACTATGATGTCACAATGATATCGTCGCTATGGGAACCTGTCAGGGGAACATGTGATCATACATACCACATCTGTCTCTCTCTCTCTCAACTCAATTTAAGAGGCTTTATTGGCATGGGAAACACGTGTTAACATTGGCAAAAGCAAGTGAAGTAGATAATAAACAAAAGTGAAATAAGGAATAAAAATGAACAGTAAACAATACACACACACACAGATGTTCCAAAAGAATAAAGACATTTCAAATGTCATATTATGTCTATATACAATGTTGTAACAATCTACAAATAGTTAAAGTACAAAAGGGACAATAAATAACCATAAATATGGGTTGTATTTATGGTGTTTGTTCTTCACTGGTTGCCCTTTTCTTGTGGCAACAGGTCACAAACATTGCTGCTCTGATGGCGCACTGTGGTATTTCACCCAGTAGACATGGGAGTTGATCAAAATTGGGTTTGTTTTCAAATTCTTTGTGGATCTGTGTAATCTGAGGGAAATACGTGTCTCTAATATGGTTATATATTTGGCAGGAGGTTAAGAAGTGCAGCTCAGTTTCCACCTCATTTTGTGGGCAGTGAGCACATAGCCTGTCTTCTCTTGAGAGCCAGGTCTGCCTACGGCGACCTTTCTCAATAGCAAGGCTATGCTCACTGAGTCTGTACATAGTCAAAGCTTTCCTTAAGTTTGGGTCAGTCACAGTGGTCAGGTATTCTGCCACTGTGTACTCTCTGTTTAGGGCCAAATAGCATTCTAGTTTGCTCTGTTTTTTTGTTAATTCTTTCCAATGTGTCAAGTAATTATCTTTTTGTTTTCTCATGATTTGGTTGGGTCTAATTGTGTTGCTGTCCTGGGGCTCTGTGGGGTCTGTTTGTGTTTGTGAACAGAGCCCCAGACCATCTTGCTTAGGGGACTCTTCTCCAGGTTCATCTCTCTGCAGCTAATGGCTTTGTTATGGAAGGTTTGGGAATCGCTTCCTTTTAGGTGGTTGTAGAATTTAACAGATCTCTTCTGGATTTTGATAATTAGCGGGTATCGGCCTAATTCTCCTCTGCGTGCATTATTTGGTGTTTTACGTTGTACACAGAGGATAGTATTGCAGAATTCTGTATGCAGAGTCTCAATTAGGTGTTTATCCCATTTGGTGAATTCTTGGTTGTCGAGCGAGCCCCAGACCTCACAACCATCGTTCACAGCTTTGTGGAAGTCACCTGTGCCGCTGATGTTCAGGCCGAGGTAGGTATAGTTTTTTGTGTGCTCTAGCGCAACAGTGTCTAGATGGAATTTGTGGTCCTGGCGACTGGACCTTTTTTGGAACACCATTATTTTTTGTCTTGCTGAGATTTACTCTCAAGGCCCAGGACTGACCGAATCTGTGCAGAAGATCTAGGTGCTGCTATAGGCCCTCCTTGGTTGGGGACCGAAGCACCAGATCATCAGCAAATAGTAGACATTTGACTTCAGATTCTAGTATTGTGAGGCCGGGTGCTGCAGACTGTTCTAGTGCCCTCGCCAATTCATTGATATATATGTTGAAGAGGGTGGGGCTTAAGCTGCATCCCTGTCTCACCCCACGGCCCAGTGGAAAGAAATGTGTGTGGGTTTTTTTAACCAATTTTAACATCACACCTGTTGTTTGTGTTCATGGATTTTATGATACAATGTCATATGTTTTTCCCCCAACACCCATTTCCATCAATTTGTATAGTCCATGTCGAATTTCTTAAAGCCAAAATGTATAACCAAAATGAGTCGAAAGCTTTTTGGAAATCAACAAAGCATGAGAAGACTTTGCCTTTGATTTGGTTTGTTTGTTTGTCAATTAGGGTGTGCAGGGTGAATACGTGGTCTGTCGTACGGTATTTTCTTTATTTTTTTTTTAAATGGACATTTCCTCAGTACATTGTTTTCACTGAGGAAATGATCTAGTCTGCTGTTAATGATAATGCAGAGGATTTTCCCAAGGTTGCTGTTAATGCATTTCCCACGGTAGTTATTGGGGTCAAATTTGTCTCCACTTTCGTGGTTTGGGGTGATCAGTCCTTCGTTCCAAATATTGGGGACAAACTGAGGATGATGTGAAAGAATTTAAGTATTGCCAATTGGAATTTGTGGTCTGTATATGTGATCACTTCATTGAAGATACCATCAACACCACAGGCCTTTTGGGGTTGGAGAGTTTTTCTCTGTCTCTCTCTTTCTCTATCTATCTATCTCTCTCCCTCCTCTCTCTCTCTCCCTCTGTCTCTCTCTTTCTCTCTCTCATGACTATCTCTATCTCTGCCCTCTCTCTTGTTCCACCTGCCTCCCGTTTTTATTTTCTCATTCCCTTACGCCTCTTCTTCTGTCCTCTCCCTGAACCCACTGATACAGTGTAGTGTACAGTGTGGAAGAAGTGAGACCCAGATAATCAATGTGTACTATAAAGGGAACAGGGTGTCAGACTGTAATGTACTCCAGTGGATGGGGATGAAAAGGTGTTTTTTTTTTTTGTCTATAGCAGCGTTATGTATTATGGCTATCCACATATCTGACCGCGTGTGTGTGTGTGTGTGTGTGTGTGTGTGTGTGTGTGTGTGTGTGTGTGTGTGTGTGTGTGTGTGTGTGTGTGTGTGTGTGTGTGTGTGTGTGTGTGTGTGTGTGTGTGTGTGTGTGTGCGTGCGTGCGTGCGTGCGTGCGTGCGTGCGTGCGTGCGTGTTACCTAGCTGAGTAATGTGTTACACCGTAGGAACAGGTGAACATTGTCTCTATCCAGGGTATTGTACTGTCAGAAGGTAATGTGCGGTATTGTACTGTCAGAAGGTAATGTGCGATGCCATATCACCAGGTGCCTTTTAGCCAGCAGGATAATGTATTCAGGTTCATGACCAGATGAACGTTGTCTTGTACAGTTGTACAGTAATCTTGTCCGACTAACTGGTTAGCTAATGTATTATTATGACCGGCAGGTGTCTAATATCTAGGTATAGTACAATAGGGAATGTATTAGCATCCATCCTGAAATGTACTAGCTTCCTATAGGCATAAATCAAAACAGGAAGCTCCCGTGTTTTGGTCTGTTCAGTGCTGACCAATCTGAATCAATGCTACGAGACTGTTTTAATCATGCGGGCTTGGATATGTTCCAGACCGCCTTTTGGGAATAACATCAACGAACATACCGACTGTCTCTGAGTTCATCAGGAACAGGAAGTGCATAGAGGATGTTGTGATGATTAGAATATAGGAACAGGAAGTGCATAGAGGATGTTGTGATGATTAGAACATAGTGAGTGCCAAATAACATAGTGCCAAACCAATAAACTGTGGATGGATGGCAGGATTTGCGCAAAGCTGAAAAGCACGACCCACCACATTTAACGACAGTACGGTGACTGGAAACATGGACGAGTCCTAACACACCACCTATGACCTCCACAAGACATTCAAAGGCAAAAGGACGGTACAGGGACAACGTGGAGTCACAATTCAACGGCTCAGATAGGAGACGTATGTGGCAGGGACTTGAGACCATCACCTATCATTATAAAGGTAAAGCCACTTCGCCGACACCAACGTCTCGCTCACCACAGACAAAAACAAAACACCTTTTTCCCCCGCACGCTTCAAAGAAAACAGAACCGTCGACGTGTGCTGCTCACGAGGGCCGTGGTCTTCGTTGTCCCAATCTCTGTAGCAAACTTCGGTAGCAGATTCCAGCCTCGTTCTCAGAGCTTGAGCAGACCACCTGACTGGAGTGTTTTACAGACATTTTAAAACTCTCACGAGCCCAGTCTTTCTTCCCCAATTGCTTCAAGATGGCCACCATTGTCCGTGTACCCAAGCATACCAAAATAACTGGGGGGAAAAAGTAGCATTCACTTATGTCTTCATGAAGTGCTTTGAAAGTCAAGGGCCATATCCCCTCCACCATACCCGACACCCTTGACCCACTACAATTTGCATACCTCCCCAAAAGATCCACGGACGACGCATTTGCTGTTGCACTAAACACCGCTCTAACCCTACGTGGACACGAGGAATACCCATGTAAGAATGCTATTCATTGACTGCAGCTCAGCTTTAACATCATAGTACCCTCCTTACAAAGCTCAGGGCCTTTGGTCGGAACTGGGACCTGGACTTCCTGTCGGGCCCGACCCCAGGTGGTGAGAGTAGGCAACAATACATCCGCCACGCTGATCCTCAACACGGAGGCCCCCTCCGGGGGTGTGTGCTCAGCCCCGTCCTGTACTCCCTGTTCACCCATGACTGCGTTGGCCACGCACGACTCCAACTCACTCATTAACGACGAGACAGCCGACAAGGACCAGGTAAGAGCCGTGGGCGAAGTGGTGCCAGGAAAAATAACCTCTTTCTCAACTCCAACGAAATGAAGAAGTACTACGGAAGACGGAGCACTCCTCCATCCTTACTGACAGGATCAAAAGCTTCAAGTTCCTTGGCGTGCACATCGCTGAGGACCTGATATGGTCCTCGACACACCGACAGTGTGGTGAAGAAGGCGCAACAGGGCTTCTTCAACCTCATTTGGCTGAAGAAATTCGACAAGGACCGTAATACCCTCAAAAACTTTTACAGATGCACCATTGAAAGCATTCTGTCGGGTTGCATTACCGCCCGGGACGGCAACGGCTTCACCCTCAACTGCATTGGCTCTCCAGAGGGTGGTAGGGGCAGCCCAATACATCACCAGGTCCACGCTGCCTGCCCTCCAGGACATCTAAAGGCCAAGAAGATCATCAAGGACCTCAGTCACCTGAGCCACGGACTGTTCACTCTGGATACCGTCTGAGAGACAAACACAGTACAGGTGCATCAAAGCCAAGACTGAGAGATTAAAAAGCAGCTTCAATTACCAGACCATCAGACTGTTGAACAGCTTCTATCACCATCAGACTGTTGAACAGCTTCTGTCACCATCAGACTGTTGAACAGCTTCTATCACCATCAGACTGTTGAACAGCTTCTATTACCATCAGACTGTTGAACAGCTTCTATCACCATCAGACTGTTGAACAGCTTCTATTACCATCAGACTGTTGAACAGCTTCTATTACCAGACCAGCAGACTGTTGAACAGCTTCTATCAGCATCAGACTGTTGAACAGCTTCTATCACCATCAGACTGTTGAACAGCTTCAATCACCATCAGACTGTTGAACAGCTTCTATCACCATCAGACTGTTGAACAGCTTCTATTACCATCAGACTGTTGAACAGCTTCTATTACCATCAGACTGTTGAACAGCTTCTATTACCATCAGACTGTTGAACAGCTTCTATTACCATCAGACTGTTGAACAGCTTCTATCACCAGACCATCAGACTGTTGAACAGCTTCTATCACCAGACCATCAGACTGTTGAACAGCTTCTATCACCATCAGACTGTTGAACAGCTTCTATTGCCATCAGACTGTTGAACAGCTTCTATTACCATCAGACTGTTAAACAGCTTCTATTACCATCAGACTGTTCCACAGCTTCTATTACCATCAGACTGTTGAACAGCTTCTATCACCATCAGACTGTTGAACAGCTTCTATCACCATGAGACTGTTGAACAGCTTCTATCACCATCCGACTGTTGAACAGCTATCACCATCAGACTGTTGAACAGCTTCTATCACCATCAGACTGTTGAACAGCTTCTATTACCAGACCATCAGACTGTTGAACAGCTTCTATTACCAGACCATCAGACTGTTGAACAGCTTCTATTACCAGACCATCAGAATGTTGAACAGCTTCTATCACCATCAGACTGTTGAACAGCTTCTATCACCATCAGACTGTTGAACAGCTTCTATTACCATCAGACTGTTGAACAGCTTCTATCACCATCAGACTGTTGAACAGCTTCTATTACCATCAGACTGTTGAACAGCTTCTATCACCATCAGACTGTTGAACAGCTTCAATTACCATCAGACTGTTGAACAGCTTCTATTACCATCAGACTGTTGAACAGCTTCTATTACCATCAGACTGTTGAACAGCTTCTATCACCATCAGACTGTTGAACAGCTTCTATTACCATCAGACTGTTGAACAGCTTCTATTACCAGACAATCAGACTGTTGAACAGCTTCTATTACCATCAGACTGTTGAACAGCTTCTATCACCATCAGACTGTTGAACAGCTTCTATTACCATCAGACTGTTGAACAGCTTCTATCACCATCAGACTGTTGAACAGCTTCTATTACCAGACCCTCAGACTGTTGAACAGCTTCTATTACCATCAGACTGTTGAACAGCTTCTATTACCATCAGACTGTTGAACAGCTTCTATTACCAGACCATCAGACTGTTGAACAGCTTCTATCACCATCAGACTGTTGAACAGCTTCTATCACCATCAGACTGTTAAACAGCTTCTATTCCCATCAGACTGTTGAACAGCTTCTATCACCATCAGACTGTTGAACAGCTTCTATCACCATCAGACTGTTGAACAGCTTCTATTACCAGACCATCAGACTGTTGAACAGCTTCTATCACCATCAGACTGTTGAACATCTTCTATCACCATCAGACTGTTAAACAGCTTCTATTCCCATCAGACTGTTGAACAGCTTCTATCACCATCAGACTGTTGAACAGCTCCTATTACCATCAGACTGTTGAACAGCTTCTATCACCATCAGACTGTTGAACAGCTTCTATCACCATCAGACTGTTGAACAGCTTCTATTACCATCAGACTGTTGAACAGCTTCTATTACCATCAGACTGTTGAACAGCTTCTATTACCATCAGACTGTTGAACAGCTTCTATTACCATCAGACTGTTGAACAGCTTCTATCACCAGACCATCAGACTGTTGAACAGCTTCTATCACCAGACCATCAGAATGTTGAACAGCTTCTATCACCATCAGACTGTTGAACAGCTTCTATTACCATCAGACTGTTAAACAGCTTCTATTACCATCAGACTGTTCCACAGCTTCTATTACCATCAGACTGTTGAACAGCTTCTATCACCATCAGACTGTTGAACAGCTTCTATCACCATCAGACTGTTGAACAGCTTCTATCACCATCCGACTGTTGAACAGCTATCACCATCAGACTGTTGAACAGCTTCTATCACCATCAGACTGTTGAACAGCTTCTATTACCAGACCATCAGACTGTTGAACAGCTTCTATTACCATCAGACTGTTGAACAGCTTCTATTACCATCAGACTGTTGAACAGCTTCTATCACCATCTGACTGTTGAACAGCTTCTATTACCATCAGACTGTTGAACAGCTTCTATTACCAGACCATCAGACTGTTGAACAGCTTCTATTACCAGACCATCAGAATGTTGAACAGCTTCTATCACCATCAGACTGTTGAACAGCTTCTATCACCATCAGACTGTTGAACAGCTTCTATTACCATCAGACTGTTGAACAGCTTCTATCACCATCAGACTGTTGAACAGCTTCTATTACCATCAGACTGTTGAACAGCTTCTATCACCATCAGACTGTTGAACAGCTTCTATTACCATCAGACTGTTGAACAGCTTCTATTACCATCAGACTGTTGAACAGCTTCTATTACCATCAGACTGTTGAACAGCTTCTATCACCATCAGACTGTTGAACAGCTTCTATCACCATCAGACTGTTGAACAGCTTCTATTACCATCAGACTGTTAAACAGCTTCTATTACCATCAGACTGTTCCACAGCTTCTATTACCATCAGACTGTTGAACAGCTTCTATCACCATCAGACTGTTGAACAGCTTCTATCACCATCAGACTGTTGAACAGCTTCTATCACCATCCGACTGTTGAACAGCTATCACCATCAGACTGTTGAACAGCTTCTATCACCATCAGACTGTTGAACAGCTTCTATCACCATCAGACTGTTGAACAGCTTCTATTACCATCAGACTGTTGAACAGCTTTTATTACGATCAGACTGTTGAACAGTTTCTATTACCATCAGACTGTTGAACAGCTTCTATCACCATCAGACTGTTGAACAGCTTCTATTACCATCAGACTGTTGAACAGCTTCTATTACCATCAGACTGTTGAACAGCTTCTATTACCATCAGACTGTTGAATAGCTTCTATTACCATCAGACTGTAGAACAGCTTCTATTACCATCAGACTGTTGAACAGCTTCTATCACCATCAGACTGTTGAACAGCTTCTATCACCATCAAACTGTTGAACAGCTTCTATCACCATCAGACTGTTGAACAGCTTCTATTACCAGACCATCAGACTGTTGAACAGCTTCTATTATCATCAGACTGTTGAACAGCTTCTATTACCATCAGACTGTTGAACAGCTTCTATTATCATCAGACTGTTGAACAGCGTCTATTACCATCAGACTGTTGAATAGCTTCTATTACCATCAGACTGTAGAACAGCTTCTATTACCATCAGACTGTTGAACAGCTTCTATCACCATCAGACTGTTGAACAGCTTCTATCACCATCAGACTGTTGAACAGCTTCTATCACCATCAGACTGTTGAACAGCTTCTATTACCAGACCATCAGACTGTTGAACAGCTTCTATTATCATCAGACTGTTGAACAGCTTCTATTACCATCAGACTGTTGAACAGCTTCTATTATCATCAGACTGTTGAACAGCATCTATTACCATCAGACTGTTGAATAGCTTCTATTACCATCAGACTGTAGAACAGCTTCTATTACCATCAGACTGTTGAACAGCTTCTATCACCATCAGACTGTTGAACAGCTTCTATCACCATCAGACTGTTGAACAGCTTCTATCACCATCAGACTGTTGAACAGCTTCTATTACCAGACCATCAGACTGTTGAACAGCTTCTATTACCATCAGACTGTTGAACAGCTTCTATCACCATCAGACTGTTGAACAGCTTCTATCACCATCAGACTGTTGAACAGCATCTATAACCATCAGACTGTTGAACAGCTTCTATCCCCATCAGACTGTTGAACAGCTTCTATCACCATCAGACTGTTGAACAGCTTCTGTTATCAGACCATCAGACTGTTGAGAGGCTTCTATTACCATCAGACTGTTGAACAGCTTCTATCACCATCAGACTGTTGAACAGCTTCTATTACCATCAGACTGTTGAACAGCTTCTATTACCATCAGACTGTTGAACAGCTTCTATCACCATCAGACTGTTGAACAGCTTCTATCACCATCAGACTGTTGAACAGCTTCTATTACCATCAGACTGTTGAACAGCTTCTATTACCATCAGACTGTTGAACAGCTTCAATTACCATCAGACTGTTGAACAGCTTCTATTACCATCAGACTGTTGAACAGCTTCTATTACCATCAGACTGTTGAACAGTTTCTATTACCATCAGACTGTTGAACAGCTTCTATCACCATCAGACTGTTGAACAGTTTCTATCACCATCAGACTGTTGAACAGCTTCTATTACCAGACCAGCAGACTGTTGAACAGCTTCTATTACCATCAGACTGTTGAACAGCTTCTATTACCATCAGACTTTTGAACAGCTTCTATTACCATCAGACTGTTGAACAGCTTCTATTACCATCAGACTGTTGAACAGCTTCTATTACCATCAGACTGTTGAACAGCTTCTATCACCATCAGACTGTTGAACAGCTTCTATTACCATCAGACTGTTGAACAGCTTCTATTACCAGACCATCAGACTGTTGAACAGCTTCTATCACCATCAGACTGTTGAACAGCTTCTATTACCATCAGACTGTTGAACAGCTTCTATTACCATCAGACTGTTGAACAGCTTCTATCACCATCAGACTGTTGAACAGTTTCTATCACCATCAGACTGTTGAACAGCTTCTATCACCATCAGGCTGTTGAACAGTTTATATCACCATCAGACTGTTGAACAGCTTCTATTACCAGAGCAGCAGACTGTTGAACAGCTTCTATTACCATCAGACTGTTGAACAGCTTCTATCACCATCAGACTGTTGAACAGCTTCTATTACCATCAGACTGTTGAACAGCTTCTATCACCATCAGACTGTTGAACAGCTTCTATCACCATCAGACTGTTGAACAGCTTCTATTACCATCAGACTGTTGAACAGCTTCTATTACCATCAGACTTTTGAACAGTTTCTATTACCATCAGACTGTTGAACAGCTTCTATCACCATCAGACTGTTGAACAGCTTCTATCTTCTATCACCAGACCATCAGACTGTTGAACAGCTTCTATCACCATCAGACTGTTGAACAGCTTCTATCACCATCAGACTGTTGAACAGTTTCTATTACCATCATACTGTTGAACAGCTTCTATCACCATCAGACTGTTGAACAGCTTCTATCACCATCAGACTGTTGAACAGCTTCTATTACCACCAGACTGTTGAACAGCTTCTATTACCATCAGACTGTTGAACAGCTTCTATTACCATCAGACTGTTGAACAGCTTCTATCACCATCAGACTGTTGAACAGCTTCTATCACCAGACCATCAGACTGTTGAACAGCTTCTATTACCATCAGACTGTTGAACAGCTTCTATTACCATCAGACTGTTGAACAGCTTCTATCACCAGACCATCAGACTGTTGAACAGCTTCTATTACCATCAGACTGTTGAACAGCTTCTATTACCATCAGACTGTTGAACAGCTTCTATTACCATCAGACTGTTGAACAGCTTCTATCACCATCAGACTGTTGAACAGCTTCTATCACCATCAGACTGTTGAACAGCTTCTATTACCAGACCATCAGACTGTTCAACAGCTTCTATTACCAGACCATCAGACTGTTCAACATCTTCTATTAACATCAGACTGTTGAACAGCTTCTATCACCATCAGACTGTTGAACAGCTTCTATAACCATCAGACTGTTGAATAGCTTCTATTACCATCAGACTGTTGAACAGCTTCTATTACCATCAGACTGTTGAACAGCTTCTATCACCATCAGACTGTTGAACAGCTTCTATTACCATCAGACTGTTGAACAGCTTCTATTACCATCAGACTGTTGAACAGCTTCTATTACCATCAGACTGTTGAATAGCTTCTATTACCATCAGACTGTTGAACAGCTTCTATTACCATCAGACAGTTGAACAGCTTCTATCACCATCAGACTGTTGAACAGCTTCTATTACCATCAGACTGTTGAACAGCTTCTATTACCATCAGACTGTTGAACAGCTTCTATTACCATCAGACTGTTGAACAGCTTCTATTACCATCAGACTGTTGAACAGCTTCTATCACCAGACCATCAGACTGTTGAACAGCTTCTATCACCATCAGACTGTTGAACAGCTTCTATCACCATCAGACTGTTGAACAGCTTCTATCACCATCAGACTGTTGAACAGCTTCTATTACCATCAGACTGTTGAACAGCTTCTATTACCATCAGACTGTTGAACAGCTTCTATCACCATCAGACTGTTGAACAGCTTCTATCACCATCAGACCGTTGAACAGCTTCTATTACCATCAGACTGTTGAACAGCTTCTATTACCATCAGACTGTTGAACAGCTTCTATCACCATCAGACTGTTGAACAGCTTCTATTACCATCAGACTGTTGAACAGCTTCTATTACCATCAGACTGTTGAACAGCTTCTATTACCATCAGACTGTTAAACAGCTTCTTTCACCATCAGACTGTTGAACAGCTTCTATTACCATCAGACTGTTGAACAGCTTCTATTACCATCAGACTGGTGAACAACTTCTATTACCATCAGACTGTTGAACAGCTTCAATTACCATCAGACTGTTGAACAGTTTCTATTACCATCAGACTGTTGAACAGCTTCAATTACCATCAGACTGCTGAACAGCTTCTATCACCATCAGACTGTTGAACAGCTTCTATTACCATCAGACTGTTGAACAGCTTCTATTACCATCAGACTGTTGAACAGCTTCTATTACCATCCGCACACGCGCAGACGCAGACACACACATGCAAAATAACCCAGTCTCTTCTTCACAGGGTTGGATAAACGATCCGTTTCCCGTTTAACAATCAACTGTCACGCTTCCCACGTAGTGAAGAGCTCAGAGACACAACGGCTGATGATCTGAATAAAAGGGATTTCACAGCGTTCCCCTTTAATGGTTTAAATATACCCTGTCGCTATTCAGAAGATGGCATTTGCTAAAAAATCTCACCGTCAAGCTCTTGATGGTTGTGTTAATTCCATTCAAATCACAATGCTGTGCTTTCTGTTTCAGTAATTACACGCTGAATGGAAACGGACTGAGGAATTAATCACGTTTAAAATGAATGAGACATCAACATTTAGGAGTCAACTAAACGTTTGCACGGAAAAACAAACGCAAAACAGACGGGCAGACACACACACACACACACACACACACACACACACACACACACATGCCAAACATACCACACACACCACACCCTCACACACACACACACACCACACACACCACACACACACAAACCACACACACCCATCACACACACACCACACACACATACCACACACACACACATGCCAAACATACCACACACACCACACCCTCACACACACACACACACACCACACACACACACACCACACGACACACTCACCACACACTCATCACACAAGCAGCGGCAACATCACATAAAATACAACATTAGGGCTCATCAGAAGGGTTCAAAAACAAGGTACCCTTCTCTTTACTGTCTCCTACAGCCTCCTGGTCCCTTCTCTTTACTGTCCCCTACAGCCTCCTGGTCCCTTCTCTTTACTGTCCCCTACAGCCTCCTGGTCCCTTCTCTTCACTGTCCCCTTCAGCCTCCTGGTCCCTCCTGGTCCCTTCTCTTTACTGTCCCCTACAGCCTCCTGGTCCCTTCTCTTTACTGTCTCCTACAGCCTCCTGGTCCCTTCTCTTTACTGTCCCCTACAGCCTCCTGGTCCCTTCTCTTTACTGTCCCCTACAGCCTCCTGGTCCCTTCTCTTTACTGTCTCCTACAGCCTCCTGGTCCCTTCTCTTTACTGTCCCCTACAGCCTCCTGGTCCCTCCTGGTCCCTTTTCTTTACTGTCCCCTACAGCCTCCTGGTCCCTTCTCTTTCCTGTCCCCTACAGCCTCCTGGTCCCTTCTCTTTACTGTCCCCTACAGCCTCCTGGTCCCTTCTCTTTACTGTCCCCTACAGCCTCCTGGTCCCTTCTCTTTACTGTCCCCTACAGCCTCCTGGTCCCTTCTCTTTACTGTCCCCTACAGCCTCCTGGTCCCTCCTGGTCCCTTCTCTTTACTGTCTCCTACAGCCCCCTGGTCCCTTCTCTTTACTGTCCCCTACAGCCTCCTGGTCCCTTCTCTTTACTGTCCCCTACAGCCTCCTGGTCCCTTCTCTTTACTGTCTCCTACAGCCTCCTGGTCCCTTCTCTTTACTGTCCCCTACAGCCTCCTGGTCCCTTCTCTTTACTGTCCCCTACAGCCTCCTGGTCCCTTCTCTTTACTGTCTCCTACAGCCTCCTGGTCCCTTCTCTTTACTGTCCCCTACAGCCCCCTGGTCCCTTCTCTTTACTGTCCCCTACAGCCTCCTGGTCCCTCCTGGTCCCTTCTCTTTACTGTCTCCTACAGCCTCATGGTCCCTCCTGGTCCCTTCTCTTTACTGTCCCCTACAGCCTCCTGGTCCCTCCTGGTCCCTTCTCTTTACTGTCCCCTACAGCCTCCTGGTCCCTTCTCTTTACTGTCCCCTACAGCCTCCTGGTCCCTCCTGGTCCCTTCTCTTTACTGTCTCCTACAGCCTCCTGGTCCCTTCTCTTTACTGTCGCCTACAGCCTCCTGGTCCCTTCTCTTTACTGTCCCCTACAGCCTCCTGGTCCCTCCGGGTCCCTTCTCTTTACTGTCCCCTACAGCCTCCTGGTCCCTCCTGGTCCCTTCTCTTTACTGTCTCCTACAGCCTCCTGGTCCCTCCTGGTCCCTTCTCTTTACTGTCCCCTACAGCCTCCTGGTCCCTCCTGGTCCCTTCTCTTTACTGTCCCCTACAGCCTCCTGGTCCCTTCTCTTTACTGTCCCCTACAGCCTCCTGGTCCCTCCTGGTCCCTTCTCTTTACTGTCTCCTACAGCCTCCTGGTCCCTTCTCTTTACTGTCCCCTACAGCCTCCTGGTCCCTTCTCTTTACTGTCCCCTACAGCCTCCTGGTCCCTCCTGGTCCCTTCTCTTTACTGTCCCATACAGCCTCCTGGTCCCTCCTGGTCCCTTCTCTTTACTGTCTCCTACAGCCTCCTGATCCCTTCTCTTTACTGTCCCCTACAGCCTCCTGGTCCCTCCTGGTCCCTTCTCTTTACTGTCCCCTACAGCCTCCTGGTCCCTTCTCTTTACTGTCCCCTACAGCCTCCTGGTCCCTTCTCTTTACTGTCCCCTACAGCCTCCTGGTCCCTCCTGGTCCCTTCTCTTTACTGTCCCCTACAGCCTCCTGGTCCCTCCTGGTCCCTTCTCTTTACTGTCCCCTACAGCCTCCTGGTCCCTTCTCTTTACTGTCTCCTACAGCCTCCTGGTCCCTCCTGGTCCCTTCTCTTTACTGTCCCCTACAGCCTCCTGGTCCCTTCTCTTTACTGTCCCCTACAGCCTCCTGGTCCCTTCTCTTTACTGTCCCCTACAGCCTCCTGGTCCCTTCTCTTTACTGTCCCCTACAGCCTCCTGGTCCCTTCTCTTTACTGTCCCCTACAGCCTCCTGGTCCCTTCTCTTTACTGTCCCCTACAGCCTCCTGGTCCCTCCTGGTCCCTTCTCTTTACTGTCTCCTACAACCTCCTGGTCCCTTCTCTTTACTGTCCCCTACAGCCTCCAGGTCCCTTCTCTTTACTGTCTCCTACAGCCTCCTGGTCCCTTCTCTTTACTGTCCCCTACAGCCTCCTGGTCCCTCCTGGTCCCTTCTCTTTACTGTCCCCTAGAGGCCCCTGGTCCCTTCTCTTTACTGTCCCCTACAGCCCCCTGGTCCCTTCTCTTTACTGTCCCCTACAGCCCCCTGGTCCCTCCTGGTCCCTTCTCTTTACTGTCCCCTACAGCCCCCTGGTCCCTTCTCTTTACTGTCCCCTACAGCCTCCTGGTCCCTTCTCTTTACTGTCCCCTACAGCCTCCTGGTCCCTTCTCTTTACTGTCCCCTACAGCCCCCTGGTCCCTTCTCTTTACTGTCCCCTACAGCCTCCTGGTCCCTTCTCTTTACTGTCCCCTACAGCCTCCTGGTCCCTTCTCTTTACTGTCCCCTACAGCCCCCTGGTCCCTTCTCTTTACTGTCCCCTACAGCCTCCTGGTCCCTTCTCTTTACTGTCCCCTACAGCCCCCTGGTCCCTTCTCTTTACTGTCCCCTACATCCTCCTGGTCCCTTCTCTTTACTGTCCCCTACAGCCCCCTGGTCCCTTCTCTTTACTGTCCCCTACAGCCTCCTGGTCCCATCTCTTTACTGTCCCCTACAGCCACCGGTCCCTTCTCTTTACTGTCTCCTACAGCCTCCTGGTCCCTTCTCTTTACTGTCTCCTGGTCCCTCCTGGTCCCTTCTCTTTACTGTCCCCTACAGCCTCCTGGTCCCTTCTTTTTACTGTCTCCTACAGCCTCCTGGTCCCTTCTCTTTACTGTCCCCTACAGCCTCCTGGTCCCTTCTCTTTACTGTCTCCTACAGCCTCCTGGTCCCTTCTCTTTACTGTCCCCTACAGCCTCCTGGTCCCTTCTCTTTACTGTCCCCTACAGCCTCCTGGTCCCCTCTCTTTACTGTCCCCTACAGCCTCCTGGTCCCTTCTCTTTACTGTCTCCTACAGCCTCCTGGTCCCTTCTCTTTACTGTCCCCTACAGCCCCCTGGTCCCTTCTCTTTACTGTCCCCTACAGCCCCCTGGTCCCTTCTCTTTACTGTCCCCTACAGCCTCCTGGTCCCTCCTGGTCCCTTCTCTTTACTGTCCCCTACAGCCTCCTGGTCCCTTCTCTTTACTGTCCCCTACAGCCTCCTGGTCCCTTCTCTTTACTGTCCCCTACAGCCCCCTGGTCCCTCCTGGTCCCTTCTCTTTACTGTCTCCTACAGCCTCCTGGTCCCTTCTCTTTACTGTCCTCTACAGCCTCCTGGTCCCTTCTCTTTACTGTCCTCTACAGCCTCCTGGTCCCTTCTCTTTACTGTCCCCTACAGCCTCCTGGTCCCTTCTCTTTACTGTCTCCTACAGCCTCCTGGTCCCTTCTCTTTACTGTCTCCTATAGCCTCCTGGTCCCTTCTCTTTACTGTCTCCTACAGCCTCCTGGTCCCTTCTCTTTACTGTCTCCTACAGCCTCCTGGTCCCTTCTCTTTAATGTCTCCTACAGCCTCCTGGTCCCTCCTGGTCCCTTCTCTTTACTGTCCCCTACAGCCCCCTGGTCCCTTCTCTTTACTGTCCCCTACAGCCTCCTGGTCCCTCCTGGTCCCTTCTCTTTACTGTCTCCTACAGCCTCCTGGTCCCTTCTCTTTACTGTCTCCTACAGCCTCCTGGTCCCTCCTGGTCCCTTCTCTTTACTGTCTCCTACAGCCTCCTGGTCCCTCCTGGTCCCTTCTCTTTACTGTCCCCTACAGCCCCCTGGTCCCTTCTCTTTACTGTCCCCTACAGCCTCCTGGTCCCTCCTGGTCCCTTCTCTTTACTGTCTCCTACAGCCTCCTGGTCCCTTCTCTTTACTGTCTCCTACAGCCTCCTGGTCCCTCCTGGTCCCTTCTCTTTACTGTCCCCTACAGCCTCCTGGTCCGTTCTCTTTACTGTCTCTTACAGCCTCCTGGTCCCTTCTCTTTACTGTCCCCTACAGCCTCCTGGTCCCTTCTCTTTACTGTCCCCTACAGCCTCCTGGTCCCTTCTCTTTACTGTCCCCTACAGCCTCCTGGTCCCTTCTATTTACTGTCCCCTACAGCCTCCTGGTCCCCTCTCTTTACTGTCCCCTACAGCCTCCTGGTCCCTTCTCTTTACTGTCCCCTACAGCCTCCTGGTCCCTTCTCTTTACTGTCCCCTACAGCCCCCTGGTCCCTTCTCTTTACTGTCCCCTACAGCCTCCTGGTCCCTTCTCTTTACTGTCCCCTACAGCCCCCTGGTCCCTTCTCTTTACTGTCCCCTACATCCTCCTGGTCCCTTCTCTTTACTGTCCCCTACAGCCCCCTGGTCCCTTCTCTTTACTGTCCCCTACAGCCTCCTGGTCCCATCTCTTTACTGTCCCCTACAGCCACCGGTCCCTTCTCTTTACTGTCTCCTACAGCCTCCTGGTCCCTTCTCTTTACTGTCTCCTGGTCCCTCCTGGTCCCTTCTCTTTACTGTCCCCTACAGCCTCCTGGTCCCTTCTTTTTACTGTCTCCTACAGCCTCCTGGTCCCTTCTCTTTACTGTCCCCTACAGCCTCCTGGTCCCTTCTCTTTACTGTCTCCTACAGCCTCCTGGTCCCTTCTCTTTACTGTCCCCTACAGCCTCCTGGTCCCTTCTCTTTACTGTCCCCTACAGCCTCCTGGTCCCCTCTCTTTACTGTCCCCTACAGCCTCCTGGTCCCTTCTCTTTACTGTCTCCTACAGCCTCCTGGTCCCTTCTCTTTACTGTCCCCTACAGCCCCCTGGTCCCTTCTCTTTACTGTCCCCTACAGCCCCCTGGTCCCTTCTCTTTACTGTCCCCTACAGCCTCCTGGTCCCTCCTGGTCCCTTCTCTTTACTGTCCCCTACAGCCTCCTGGTCCCTTCTCTTTACTGTCCCCTACAGCCTCCTGGTCCCTTCTCTTTACTGTCCCCTACAGCCCCCTGGTCCCTCCTGGTCCCTTCTCTTTACTGTCTCCTACAGCCTCCTGGTCCCTTCTCTTTACTGTCCTCTACAGCCTCCTGGTCCCTTCTCTTTACTGTCCTCTACAGCCTCCTGGTCCCTTCTCTTTACTGTCCCCTACAGCCTCCTGGTCCCTTCTCTTTACTGTCTCCTACAGCCTCCTGGTCCCTTCTCTTTACTGTCTCCTATAGCCTCCTGGTCCCTTCTCTTTACTGTCTCCTACAGCCTCCTGGTCCCTTCTCTTTACTGTCTCCTACAGCCTCCTGGTCCCTTCTCTTTAATGTCTCCTACAGCCTCCTGGTCCCTCCTGGTCCCTTCTCTTTACTGTCCCCTACAGCCCCCTGGTCCCTTCTCTTTACTGTCCCCTACAGCCTCCTGGTCCCTCCTGGTCCCTTCTCTTTACTGTCTCCTACAGCCTCCTGGTCCCTTCTCTTTACTGTCTCCTACAGCCTCCTGGTCCCTCCTGGTCCCTTCTCTTTACTGTCTCCTACAGCCTCCTGGTCCCTCCTGGTCCCTTCTCTTTACTGTCCCCTACAGCCCCCTGGTCCCTTCTCTTTACTGTCCCCTACAGCCTCCTGGTCCCTCCTGGTCCCTTCTCTTTACTGTCTCCTACAGCCTCCTGGTCCCTTCTCTTTACTGTCTCCTACAGCCTCCTGGTCCCTCCTGGTCCCTTCTCTTTACTGTCCCCTACAGCCTCCTGGTCCGTTCTCTTTACTGTCTCTTACAGCCTCCTGGTCCCTTCTCTTTACTGTCCCCTACAGCCTCCTGGTCCCTTCTCTTTACTGTCCCCTACAGCCTCCTGGTCCCTTCTCTTTACTGTCCCCTACAGCCTCCTGGTCCCTTCTATTTACTGTCCCCTACAGCCTCCTGGTCCCCTCTCTTTACTGTCCCCTACAGCCTCCTGGTCCCTTCTCTTTACTGTCCCCTACAGCCTCCTGGTCCCTTCTCTTTACTGTCCCCTACAGCCTCCTGGTCCCTTCTCTTTCCTGTCCCCTACAGCCTCCTGGTTCCGACACTTACAATTAGCAGGATTGGTTTACAAGGTTAAGGGCTGGGTGTGTGTGTGTGTGTCTGTGTGCGTGCACTTGTGCATGTGTTGCGCATGTGATGTCTGAGCTTGTGATTTCTAACCCTAAAACAGCACATGAGACATACTGGTAAAACGCAGGAAAACATAATGCAGTCTCTAATGCCTGACAGTATCTAATGCCTAACAGTATCTAATGCCTAACAGTCTCTAATGCCTAACAGTCTCTAATGCCTAACAGTATCTAATGCCTAACAGTATCTAATGCCTAACAGTCTCTAATGCCTAACAGTCTCTAATGCCTAACAGTATCTAATGCCTAACAGTATCTAATGCATAACAGGCTCTAATGCCTAACAGTCTCTAATGCCTAACAGTCTCTAATGCCTAACAGTATCTAATGCCTAACAGTATCTAATGCCTGACAGTATCTAATGCCTAACAGTATCTAATGCCTAACAGTCTCTAATGCCTAACAGTCTCTAATGCCTAACAGGCTCTAATGCCTAACAGTATCTAATGCCTAACAGTATCTAATGCCTAACCGTCTCTAATGCCTAACAGTATCTAATGCCTAACAGTATCTAATGCCTAACAGTATCTAATGCCTAACAGTCTCTAATGCCTAACAGTCTCTAATGCCTAACAGGCTCTAATGCCTAACAGTATCTAATGCCTAACAGTATCTAATGCATAACAGGCTCTAATGCCTAACAGTCTCTAATGCCTAACAGTCTCTAATGCCTAACAGTATCTAATGCCTAACAGTCTCTAATGCCTAACAGGCTCTAATGCCTAACAGTATCTAATGCCTAACAGTATCTAATGCATAACAGTCTCTAATGCCTGACAGTATCTAATGCCTAACAGTATCTAATGCCTAACAGTCTCTAATGCCTAACAGTCTCTAATGCCTAACAGTATCTAATGCCTAACAGTATCTAATGCATAACAGGCTCTAATGCCTAACAGTCTCTAACGCCTAACAGTCTCTAATGCCTAACAGTATCTAATGCCTAACAGTATCTAATGCCTAACAGTATCTAATGCCTAACAGTCTCTAATGCCTAACAGTCTCTAATGCCTAACAGTATCTAATGCCTAACAGTCTCTAATGCCTAACAGTCTCTAATGCCTAACAGTATCTAATGCCTAACAGTCTCTAATGCCTAACAGTCTCTAATGCCTGACAGTATCTAATGCCTAACAGTCTCTAATGCCTAACAGTCTCTAACGCCTAACAGTCTCTAACGCCTAACAGTCTCTAACGCCTAACAGTCTCTAATGCCTAACAGTATCTAATGCCTAAACGTCTCTAATGCCTAACAGTATCTAATGCCTAACAGTATCTAATGCCTAACAGTATCTAATGCCTAACAGTATCTAATGCCTAACAGTCTCTAATGCCTAACAGTCTCTAATGCCTAACAGTATCTAATGCCTAACCGTCTCTAATGCCTAACAGTATCTAATGCCTAACAGTCTCTAATGCCTAACAGTATCTAATGCCTAACCGTCTCTAATGCCTAACAGTATCTAATGCCTAACCGTCTCTAATGCCTAACAGTCTCTAATGCCTAACAGTATCTAATGCCTAACAGTATCTAATGCCTAACAGTATCTAATGCCTAACAGTATCTAATGCCTAACAGTATCTAATGCCTGACAGTATCTAATGCCTAACAGTCTCTAATGCCTAACAGTATCTAATGCCTAACTCCTCTCTAAAAATACTCTGCAATTTCAAGTCCCGCACGTAAAGCACAGGACACGCACACCTCAATAGAAATGACCTCTCTCTCTCTCTCTCTCTCTCTGTCTCTCTCTCTCTCTGTCTCTCTGTCTCTCTCTCTCTCTGTCTCTCTCTCTCTCTCTCTCTGTCTCTCTCTCTCTCTGTCTCTCTCTGTCTCTCTCTGTCTCTCTCTGTCTCTCTCTGTCTCTCTCTCTCTCTGTCTCTCTCTCTCTCTCTCTCTGTCTCTCTCTCTCTCTCTCTCTGTCTCTCTCTCTCTCTCTCTCTCTCTCTCTCTCTCTCTCTCTCTCTCTCTCTCTCTCTATCTCTCTCGGTTTTTCACAAACATAACCATCTAAAAAAAAAGGCCCTCCAATCTCCCACAAGCCCTTAAACTACAGCAGGTTCAAGAGCCATTCAGAACAGTACAACAATCTCCATTACACCCGACATCTATTTGTAAAAGAGAAAAAGTTAACAAGATCAAGTAGTACTATTAGTCCCAGCGAGAGGTTCAACTGGTTTTCTTTTGTGTTTGAGAACCAACCTTTAGCTGACTTTTTATGAATAATAATGGGTTGACATTTTGCATCTCAGGAAAGCACTGCAAAGCA